>NW_020689181.1:1136-6000 GCF_002925995.2 Terrapene triunguis | reverse complement strand
TTCCCTGATTTTGAACCTTTAACCGTCACCTCACTCCCTGTTTTTTTATCAGTTGTCCCACGGAATTACTTGGTTTCTGGGTCCAGTGGTCCCTCCCGCTAGGCTGGGGGAGGGGCCTTTAGCAGTGGGCGGGTAAGCCCGCCCACTTCCCGGTCAACCAATATGGACTCACTACACACCCCCCCCCTCAAGACCGGCTCCCGCGTACCGGGGCCAGGTCCTTCCATTTCTCCTAGATGGGATAGAAAGTCCGCGTTTGCGTGGTCCTTGCCAGCCCGATGCTGCACAGTAAAGGCATAGGGCTGCAAGGCCAGGTACCAACGCATGATGCGGGGGTTATTGTCTTTCATCCGCATCAGCCACCGGAGGGGGGCGTGGTCCGTAACCAAAGTGAACGGCGCCCCGAGGAGGTAGAAGCGGAGAGCGTCGCAGGCCCACTTCACGGCCAGGGCTTCTTTTTCTACAACCGCGTAATTCCTCTCCCGGGGGAACAGCTTCCTGCTGAGGTATATCACGGGGTGGTCTTTTCCATTCAGTTCTTGCGACAAGACAGCCCCCAACCCCACCTCGGAGGCATCGGTCTGTAGGATAAACGGGCGCTTAAAGTCCGGACTGTATAGAACTGGCTCCTGGCAGAGGCACTTCTGAAGCGTCCGAAAGGCGACCTCACACTCTGGTGTCCATTGTACCTGCCGGGGGCGGTCTTTAGTCAGGAGCCCCGTTAAGGGCGCCGCTATGGACGCGAACTGGGGTACAAACCGTCGGTAGTAGCCTACGAGGCCCAGGAACTGCCGAACGTGTCGCTTGGTCGTCGGGGTTGGACAATCCAGCAGGGCTTGGATCTTTCCTATAAGGGGTTTGACGCATCCCCCTCCAACCGTATAGCCAAGGTAGGTGGTCTCCCTCCAGGCAATACGGCACTTTTTGGGGTTGGCGGTTAGGCCCGCCTGTCGCAGGGACCTTAGTACCGCCGCGACCCGGGGCAGATGGTCCTCCCAACGGCGACTATAGATAACCACGTCATCGAGGTAGGCAGCTGCATAGTCCTGGTGGGACTGTAGGATATGGTCCATCAATCTCTGGAAGGTGGCAGGGGCTCCATGGAGACCGAATGGCATTCTAGTGAATTGATACAGCCCAGACGGAGTGGCAAAGGCGGTTTTTTCCTTCGAAGCCTCTTCGAGGGGGATCTGCCAATAGCCCTTGCTGAGGTCGAGAGTGGTAATAAACTGGGCTTCCCCCAGTCGGCCCAGTAACTCATCGACGCGTGGCATCGGGTAGGCGTCGAAGCGGGAGACGGCGTTTACCCTCCGGAAATCAATGCAAAAGCGACGGGTGCCATCAGGCTTGGGCACCAGGACTACCGGGCTCCGCCACTCGCTCTGGGACGGTTCAATAACTCCCAGAGCCAGCATGGCCCTTACCTCCTCCTCGACCTCGTCGCGCATCCGATACAGCAGAGGCCGGGTTGTTTCTCGGATCACTTTCCCCGGTTCCGTCTGGATCGAGTGCTTGACCAAAGTTGTGGAGCCGGGCACTGCCGTGAAGGTCTTCTTGAAGGCCTGCAGAAGACAGTTGGCCTGTTTCTGTTGCTCCTCGGTAAGTGAGTCGCCTAGCAGGGGTACCGGGTGGTCGTCTGTCGAGGGCACACGGGGCCCCAGTTCAGGCTCAGGTGGGTACGGATTGATTAAGAGGCCCTCCCGGTCATGCCACCGCTTCAGCAGGTTCACATGGTACCGTTGGGTCCCCTTGCGTTTACCCGGCTGCCGTACCTCATAGGTGACCGGACCCACCTTGCGCACAACGTCGTACGGCCCCTGCCAGCGGGCTAATAGTTTCGACTCACTGGACGGTAGGAGGAGTAGGACCCGGTCCCCCGGTTGAAATTCCCGGTCTTGGGCGCCCTTGTTATAACTCCTCTCCTGCCGCTCCTGAGCCGCCCTCAGGTTCTCACGCGCTAGCGCTCCGGCCTGGGTCAGGTACTCCCGTAACTGGAGGACGTACTTTAAGAGGCCCTCGGCAGGGGAGGCCGACTGTTCCCAGGTTTCGCGCATCAGGTCTAGGAGGCCCCGTGGCCTGCGTCCATATAGTAGTTCAAACGGGGAGAACTTCGTCGAAGTTTGCGGAACCTCCCGGACGGCTAACAACAAGGGGGGCAGGAACTGGTCCCAGTGGCGAAGGTCCTCTGCTGGGAACTTCCGCAACATTCCTTTCAGAGTGCGGTTAAACCGCTCTACTAGCCCGTCCGTCTGCGGGTGGTAGACGGAGGTGCGAAGCTGTTTGATGCCTAAGATGGCACAGACCTGTTGCAACAGCCGGGAGGTAAAGTTCGTGCCCTGGTCGGTTAGGATCTCCCTAGGCAGCCCTACCCGTGCAAAGATCTTCACGAGTTCCCCCGCGATGGTCCGAGCGGTAATACTCCGCAGAGGGATGGCCTCCGGGAACCGGGAGGCATAGTCCACCAACACCAAAATGTATCGGAACCCCGCCGCGCTCTTTGGGAGCGGGCCTACGAGGTCCATAGCGACTCGTTCAAAAGGAGTCTCCATCAATGGCATGGGGATCAGGGGCGCCTTGGGTATCCCGGGCGGAGCAGCCAACTGACAGCCTGGGCAGGAGGCGCAATATTTCTTCACCTCCGAATAGATTCCTGGCCAAAAGAAACGCGTCAGGATCCGGGCCAGGGTCTTCTCCTGCCCCAAGTGTCCGGCGGCCGGCACATCATGGGCTAGCTTCATTACAGCCCGCCGGTGACACAGGGGCACCATCAGCTGGGTCTGTGGTTCCCGGGTGCGGGGATCACGGTCTATGCGGTAGAGTTGGTCTCGGCGCAACTCGAAATGGGGCCACTGACTAGCTTGCTGGGGGTCCGTGACCTTCCCGTCTACGGCTGCAAGTTGCTCGTAGAAGCGGCGGAGGGTCGGGTCTTCTCTTTGGTCCCGACAGAAGTCGGTGTCGAAGCGGGGTTGCGGGGCGGGCTCCGGCGGCTGCCCTGCTTCGTCCGTCCCGTTCACCTCGGGTGCCGAGTCCGTTTCGGTGGTCTCTGGTGAGGACCCCACCCGATCGGCCTCCAGGGCCGGCGTGGGACGAAGGACCTCCTCGAAGGCCGGCCAATCTCGACCCAGGATCACAGGATACGCCAACTGGGGAGCGACCCCAACCACCAGATTCCGGGTGACCCCCCTGATAGTCAGGGAAACCCGGGCACTGGGGTAGGGTCGGACGTCCCCATGAATGCACTGTAAATAGATCCACCCCAGACGGGTATCGCTCTGCGGGACCAGCTCCTTTCGGACCAATGTCTGTCCACAGCCAGAGTCAATCAAGGCCTGGGTTGTTCTCCCCCCAACGGCCGCCGGGACCGTCAGCTTGGGATTCAGGGCTGGCCGAGCTCGGTTTTGGCCTGCCCACACTTGCCCATAACTGCACTCCATCTCTGGACAGTCTCGCTGGAGGTGGCCCATCTTTCCACATCCGAAACAGGGACCAAGCTCCGACCGCCTGCCTCGGGGCCCCGCCCGGCTCGGGCTCCGGGGGGGGCTCCGCCGAGGCCTTGGGGGCCCCTGGCCCGGGGCCGCGGGCCCAGTCCGAGGGGCTGACTCCGTCTGCCGGACTCGGAGCTCACGGTGGGAGTCGATTCTGCGTTCGGGTTGCCGTGGTTCACTCGTGGTGTTCCCCTTTCTTTCGCCGCGGGCTGGTTCGGACCCCGCGGTGGGGCGGCGGAAGGTGGGACCCACCGCATTCTCTGCGGCGAGGAAATCCTCCATCAGGGACACTGCCATGGCCAAGGTCGCTGGTCGGTGGCGGAGAACCCAGCTTCGCCCCCGGGACGGTAGAGTGTGGATGAACTGCTCTAGGACCACCTGTTCAGTCACTTCCTCTGCCGTCCGGACCTCGGGCTGTAGCCATCGCCGGCAGGTCTCTTTTAGGGTCTGGGCCACTAACCGCGGTCGGGCTCCAGGAGGGTACGTCTGGCTCCGGAATCGTTGTCGGAATGTCTCGGGACTGACGTCGAGAGCGTCCAATATGGCGGCCTTCACCCGGTCATAGTCCCGGGCTTCCTCTACCGCCAATCCGCGGTAGGCCACCTGGGCCGCCCCGGTCAGATAGGGGGCCAGGAGGGTAGCCCATTGGTCTCTGGACCACTCGGCGACTAGGGCTACCCGCTCGAAGGTAACCAGGAAGGCCTCGGGGTCATCATCCGGGCCCATCTTGGTCAAACGGAGGCCAGCAGACAAACGCGGCATCCCCGTGGCCCCCCCTTCTGGTCCCGCCGCAGGGTGAGGGGGCGCAACCAGCAGCTGCTGCAGCTGGCTCCCCAACTGCTGTACCAATCGCTGCTGGTGCTCCAGCTGGGCCGTGTGCTGCTCCTGTTGGAGTTGGAGATGGGCGGCATCTCGCTGCTGCTGCTGCACGAGCTGAGCAGCCTGTTGTTGCTGCTGCTGCTGCAGCTGGGCCGCCTGCTGCCGCTCCTGACTCTCCGTCAGTAACTGGAACAACCGCTCCATATCCATTTTCGGTTGAACCTGGGGTGGGCAACGGCCACCCCCTCTCTAGCCCCTTCTCACAGGGGCAGGGGCTCCAAGCCCCACGTTGGGCGCCACGTGTAAAAGGGTTCAGGCCGGGGCTCAACCCTCCGGGGCAGGAGGGGAGCCACACCGACTCCCTGTCCACGAAACAAATAGCCGGTTAGCTCCGGTTCAGGCCCTTCGGTGCAGGGCTGAGTAGTCCACGGACAGTTCCGTAGCCCAGGCCCTCTGGTGCAGGGGGGGGCTGGGGCGATACACAGTTCAACAGCCCCGGCCCTCTGGTGCAGGGGGGGGCTGGGGCAATAGCAGTTCAAGAGCCCAGGCCCTCTGGTGCA
>NW_020689181.1:0-1126 GCF_002925995.2 Terrapene triunguis | reverse complement strand
GAGCCCAGGCCCTCTGGTGCAGGGGGGCTGGGGCAATAGCAGTTCAACAGCCCAGGCCCTCTGGTGCAGGGGGGGCTGGGGCAATAGCAGTTCAACAAGGGAAGGCCCGGGCCCTGGCTCAGGGCGGGGCACACACCGACACTGCTCAGGCCCTTGGAAGCAGGGGCGGAGCAGCTACACAGTTAAGGAGCTCAGGCCCCCTTGCACAGGGGCTGAGCATCACTCACTCGGGGTAAGCCCTGGCGGCGAGACCAGAGCGTTGGGTGAGGGGGAAGCCTGCCACCCGTGTGTGGGGGTGGCAGGGGGGAACGCAGGCCCACCCACTCCACTGCGTTCCAGCCCAGGGCCCTAACAGCGGTTACTGCCGCTGCCGGTCAGTGGGGGTATCCTGACCGAAACACACTGACATGGGTTCGCATGCCTCGACAGCCTGACCGGGGTCGGCTACCCCCGGGCTACTTCCAATTTCCCCCTCAGGGCCTACCTCGTCCGCGGCACCGGGCAGGGTCCAGTCGACCAGCATAGGCTCCTCCCGGCCGGGGCTTGGTGGCAGGTCCGGCAGCTCCGTCGGAAAGTCCGGCCAGTTGCACTCGGGCGGTTCCTCCGGGTAACAGCAGGGCCGAAGGGGTTCTGCGGCGGTCTCACCGTCGGGGTTGCTGTGGGGGAGTTCCAAGGGCTCCCCCCAATGACGGGAACGGACGGGCTCCGGCGGCTCTTCGTCGTAGTGAGCCCGGGGCAGCTCCGGCCAGCTAGGAGAATATCCTCGGGCCTCAGCGGTATCCTGGTCGGGAGCTCCCGGCCGCACGTCTGCTCCCTGTGGTGGCCGGGCTCTGACTGAGCTCTGGCGGCCAGCCTTTATACTTCCTGTCCCGCCCCTTGACTTCCGGGGGGCGGGGACAGGTGGCGGTGGCTCCGCCCACTCCGGTGTCTGCTCCAGTGCTCCCTCCTCTGGGCAGGAGGGGAGCCACACCGACTCACTACAAGGTCGGTCGCATTTTGCTGGTGCTCTGGCTTCCTTCTCCCTCTGACCCTCCCCTGCCGTTGCTGCCGTTGCTGCTGAGGGAGGGAGGGAGTGCGGTGGGGGGGGCCTTGCCGGCCTGCCCCCCCCCTCGCCTCCGGAGGGAGA
>NW_020689180.1:0-4449 GCF_002925995.2 Terrapene triunguis | reverse complement strand
GAGGCCAGGTCTCTCCCTCAGCCCTGCCTCCCGCCCCCGGGCGCCCCGTCCCTGCGCATCCCCCGGGCCATTTAAAACAGCCTGGGACCACCAATGCAGCGCAGCGGAGCTGAGTGGCTTCCTGCCTGCTCCCTCCACATGGCTGCTGGCCCCTCTCTGCAGCCACTGGACAGGGTGGGTCTGTGTCCTGCCCCAAGCTCCCCTGCGGCCAATGGGAAGCTGTGGGGGCAGTGCCTGGGGGTAGCAGTGCAAGGAGACTCACGGCCAACCCTGCCTAGGAGCCCCAGGTAAGCGCTGCAACTCCCCACCCCCTCCCAGAACCTGCACCTCCCCTTCAGTCCCCAAACTCCATCCCAGAGCCTGCATCCCCTCCCTCCGCACCCCCTCCTGCCCCCAAGCTCCCTCCCAGAGCCTGCACCCAGCCCAGAGCCTGCACCCAAACTCAGTCCCAGAGCCTGCACCCCCACCCCCTTCCCACACACCCCCTTCTGGCCCCCAAACTCCCTCCCAGAGCCTGCAGCTCTCACCCCCCCACCCCTTGCCCCAGCCCAGAGCCTATAGCCAAACTCTGTTCCAGAGCCTGCACCCCCTCCCTCTGAACCCCCTCCCATCCCCAAACTCCCTCCCAGAGCCTGCACCCAAACTCAGTCCCAGAGCTTGCACCCCTCATCCCCTCCTGCACCCCCAGCCCCTGTCCCAGCCCAGAGCCTGCACACAGCACCCAAACTCCCTCCTAGAGACTGCACCCCAGCCCTCCGCACTCCCTCCCAGAACCTGCACCTCTCACCCCCTCCTACACTCCCACCCCTTGCCCCAGCCCAGAGCCTACACCCAAACTCTATCCCAGAGCCTGCATCCCTCCCCCCCTCCTGCACCCCCACCCCCTGCCACAGCCCAGCTCCTGCACCTAGCACCCAAACTCCATCCCAGAGTCTGCACCCCAGACCCCCTCCCCCACCCAAACTCCCTCTCAGAATCCAGCCTCTCACCCATCCTGCACCCCACTCTCCTGCCCCAGCCCAGGGCTTGCACCGCAGACCTCCTGCCCCCACGCAAACTCCCTCCCAGAGCCTTAGGCAGTTGGGGGGTGGAGTTTGGGGGGGCAGAGCTTGGGCGGTGGGTTCTGGGTACCACCAAAATTTCTACAAACCTGCCGCCCCTGTACATGGTGATGGAGAAGAAAAGGAAGAGTCTTGTCATTTTCCTGAGCTGCAATACATGTCCTGCAGCATAATATATAAAACCAGTCTCTATCTACCTTCTGTTTCTCGTTCCATGACCATTTCCCATTGGCCTTCCCTCTGCAGTGTATATCTACACAAGAAATGTCCAACAGAACTACCGTGACTGAGTTCTTTCTCCTGGGATTCTCTGATGTGCGGGAACAGCAGATTTTACACTTCCTGATGTTTCTAGTGATTTATCTGGCAGCCCTGGTGGGGAATCTTCTCATCATCACAGTCGTAGCCCTCGACCAGCACCTTCACACCCCCATGTACTTTTTCCTGGGTAACTTATCCTTTCTAGACCTCTGCTACATCTCAGTCACCATCCCCAAGTCCATGGCTGACTCCCTAACCAACAACAGACTCATCTCTTTCTCTGGATGTGTCATCCAAGTCTTTTTGGTTGTAACTTTTGCAGTAGCAGAGCTGGCCTTTCTCACGGTGATGGCATATGACCGCTACACTGCAATCTGCCACCCTCTGCATTACAGGGTGACTATGAACAGAGGAGCATGTGCCCAGATGGCAGCTGCCTCATGGATTAGCAGCATGATCTGTTCTGTATTACACACAGCTAATACTTTTAGGTTACATTTCTGTGGGTCCAATATTATCGCTCAATTTTTCTGTGATATCCCACAGTTGCTAAAGATCTCTTGCTCTGATACACATGCTAATGTAATAGTCATGATTGCCCTTGGATCGCTTGTAGATGTGGTCTGCTTTGTATTGATAATTGTGTCCTACATTCACATCTTCTCCACGGTGATGAGAATCCCCTCTGAGCAGGGCAGGTACAAAGCCTTCTCCACCTGCATCCCCCACCTGGTTGTTTTTTGTTTATTTATCAGTACAGCATCATTTACGTACATGAGGCCCAGGTCAATGTCTTCAAAATCTCTGAACCTGATGGCTACTGTCTTGTATTGTGTGGTGCCACCACTAATGAATCCAATCATTTACAGTCTAAGAAACAAAGAGATAAAAAGTTCTCTGTGGAAAATGATAGGCAGGATATTTTTTCCCAAGAAAAACAAATTCCTCACACTGAACTCTTAGCGTCTGACTGGAATAAAGTATTCCCATGCTCTACCTTATGCAATGGTCCAGGCTGACTTTGTATGAGGACCAGCCTATGTTCATGTTAGGGTTAGAACTTGATGTTTTGCATTTTCTGATTTTGGCTGAAAGATTTTAAAATTTGAAAGAAATATGGGGTAAAATATTTAAAGCATCTAAGTGTCCCAGGAGCCAAAGTCCCATTTTCAAGTAAGACTGAGGCACTTCTGAAAATTTTACTCTTAGGTGCTCAAATCCCAATGAATTTTTGATAGAATGTGTGAGTCTAATTATCTTTTGGCCCCTTTGAAGAGCTAATTGAAATGTTTCCATTTCCTATTTTGGAATATCCACTTAAAAAGAACTTTTTTTAAATTTCAAAATGTCATTTCCAAATAAAAACAATGATTTTTTTCATTTCAAAATGCTAATTCCAATTAAAAAAAAATGAAATGTTTTGAATGGGCATTTTGACTTAAAATGTAATTTTAATGTCAGTTTAAGTCAAACTGACAATCCATAATGATTATTTTCAGTGTTGTTTTGTAGCCGTGTTGGTCCCAGGATATGAGACAGACAATGTGGGTGAGGTAGTATCTTTTATTGTACCAACTTCTGTTGGTGGAAGAGACAAGTTTCCGAGCAACCTGAAGAAGAACTGTGTAGCTTGAAAGCTTGTCTTTTGCACCAACAGAAATTGGTCTAATTCATAATGACATTTTTCATTTGCAGTTAATATTTCTAAATGAAAGAAATTTCATTGGAATGTCAAAGCATTTCATTCTGTTTAAAAAAATCAGCATTTTTGGTTTTGACATTTCCCAATCAAGTTTTTGAGAACTTTTCATTCTGTGAAAATGTTTGATATTTCTACTCTTCAACACTATCCAAGATGAAAACAAATATCAAAATACCAGAATTTCTCACAGAAGTTTCTGTTTTCCAACCAGCTGTAAACCCCAGGCTTTTACACTAACAACATTCTCACTTTGACTTTACAAGGAGCAGGCTGCTGACCTGAAGGACTGGGGAGGGGAAAGGGGCCCTTGGGGAGAACCTGGCTTTGGCCTGCAGATGGCCTTATTAACACCCCAGCTCCATCTCCTCCTCACCCTCCATACGGGAGGTACGTGCACTTCCATCCATTTCCCCATTCTGTCCATTGAGCAATGAGTCCCTTTTGACTAGGGCTGGGCAGAAAATATGTTTTTTTCTGTAGAAAATTTTGACTTTATGACAAACAACCCCTCCTCCCAACTTTCAGCTAAAAATGTAAATTTCTATTTGGAAATACCACTGCCGTGTCTCATGGGAGTTGCAGTTCATGTGCTTCAAACCCCTGTTCTCCTCTGTGGACAGGCTCTCTGGCTGGACAACACCTGCAACATAGGATTCCTTCTTCCTGAGCCACTGTGGTGCATCATGAGAGTTCCATGGCTGCAAGAGTGGCAGGCAGAGGGGTCTTGCAGGGGAGAGGGGTGAAGGAGAGGAGGGATGCACATGGTGAGCAGGGACCTCCGGAGAAGGGGAGTGGAGGGGAGGGGAGGATCATTGCAGCCAGGCAGCGGCTGGCAGTGGGGGCTTCTGGGAAGAGGCCGAGCAGAGACAGGGAGAGGCCCACCATGGCCCAGGTGTCCGGCGGCAGGTAGTTGGTGGCTGCACCAGAGGAGACTTAGCCTCCCCTGGTCTATTATACCCACTGCCCATGGGGAAATGGAATGGGAAGAGATTGTGCCTGATAAAGTGTCCTGAGGAATGATGACATGTTCTGATATAAACCTCTGCTGGGCAACAGAGGAGATGAGGAGTGAAATGTTGAAAACTGCCTAAAAGACAAATGCTAAAACTATTTAGGCACCTAAATATTCAGATAGGTGCCTAGTGGGATCCTCAAATGTGCCTAACTCCCATTGATTTCATGATTTCCACCCATATGAGCTGTCGCTAATGGTCTCCAACTGGGCAGTCTTCTGAAGGACCAATAGGCCAGCTCCGACCTATGATGCCCATCTGGACAGTGCAAAGGAGAGTTCATTCTCCAGGACCCATTCATGACCTGCATCTCCACAGAGATTGTGCCAACCAGAAATGGGGACATTGTCTGCCCATCCACCTACTGGTGAGTTTTGTAGTAATAGGGCAAATCCAGGACCTCAGATCACAA
>NW_020689179.1:0-1977 GCF_002925995.2 Terrapene triunguis | reverse complement strand
GGAACTGCTCCATCTCTGTCCCCCCATGTGCCCAGATCTGCCCTCCCCTTCCCCGTCCGGGGCAGCTCCCCTGGGGTCCCGTCGGCGGGGGGGAGCAGAGGCTGGTGTCCGGGGGGGTACGAGCTGGAGATTCGCAGCCTCTATCCGTCTGTCCATCTGTCCGTCCCCCCGTGGCCCCGCTGTCTGTCCGTCCCTCTGTCCTACCCCCCACCTGCGGCCCAGCTGTCTGTCCCTCTGTTCCCCCATGACCCCGTTGTCTGTCCCGTCCCCCCGTGACCCCGCTGTCTGTCCGTCCCTCTGTCCGTCCGTCCCCGCAGCCCTGCTGTCTCAGTCCCTCTCTCTCTCCACCTCGTGGCCCCGTTGTCTGTCTGTCCCTCTGTCCGACCCCCCTGTGGCCCCGCTGTCTGTCTGTCCGTCCGTCCCCCCGTGACCCCATTGTCTGTCTGTCCCTGTGTCCGTCCCCTCACGTGCGTGTCTGTCCATCCCACAGGCAGCCCGGGGCATGTCCCGCACAAATGCAGCAGCACCAAGCACCGCATCATCTCCCCAAAGGTGGAGGCGCGGCCCTGCCCGGCCCCGGCCCTCCCCGACCCACCGCGCCTGGCCGAGCCCAAGCCGGAGCCGGAGCTGGCCAAGCCTGACCGGAAGGAGCCCCCGGCGCCCGCCGCCGAGCCCCCCTCCTCCTCCCCGGACGCCCCCCAGCCCTCGTCTGCCGTGGCCCTGTCCATGGGGCTGCCCGGCAGCACCGTCCTGGTGATGACCGGCCTGGAGAAGCCACTGGCCCTCACGCCCAGCCAGCACCTGGTGGCGGGCGACCCGCCGGGCCTGGCCCTGCTACCGGGCCCCGGCCTGGTCCTGTCCCAGAACCTGGAGGCCAGCATGGAGACCGGGGAGGCCGGCTCGGGCGCCTTCGACCCCGACTGCTTCCTCAACAGCCCCACCCGGGGCCAGACCTACGGGCGCCGGGCCCCGGAGCCGCCCCCGGCTGGCAACCGCTTCTTCATCCAGGACGATGGGGGGGCGCCGGGGCGGGGGGGCAGCCAGCCCCCCGCCGGGGAGACGCCCATGGAGACGGGGGGGCCCCGGCCCAGCGGCGGGGCCAGCGAGCAGCTGCCGGACGACCTGTACTCCATCATCCAGACGGGGGCCGCAGGGGGGCCGGACCTGCCCTTCGGCCTCTCCCTGGACAGCCTCATCTCCGAGCTCATGACGGAGGGGGCCGGGGCCGGGGAGGGGAGCAGCCCCCCGTGCCCGGCCCTGCCCGACGCCCCTGGCGAGGCTGCCCCCCCAGGGGGCGTGGCAGCGCCGGAGACACTGGTCGCCATCACCGACTTCTCGCCGGACTGGTCCTACCCTGAGGTGAGCGGGGCATGGGTGGGGGGCTGGGATCGGGGGTCCTGCCCCTCCCTCCGCACCAGCCAGTGGGGCATCCGCCCCCCCTCCCCGCCCCGTTAACCCCTCGCTTCACCGCAGGGCGGCGTCAAGGTGCTGATCACGGGGCCGTGGACGGAGGAGACGGATTCGTACACCTGCCTCTTCGACCGGCTGGCCGTGCCGGCCGCGCTGATCCAGTCGGGGGTCCTGCGCTGCTACTGCCCCGGTACGGGACGGGGGGCAGGGAGCAGGGCAGGGGCCTGTCCCCTCTAGGGCACGCCGGCTCCCACCCAGCCCCAGGGCGGGGACTGGCTGGCTCGGGGGGGCGGGGAATGGGGCAGGGGCCTGTCCCCTCTAGGGGGCGCCGGCTCCCACCCGGCCCCAGGGTGGGGACTGGCTCGTGCTGCCCCCTCTCACTGCCCCCCTCCTCCCGTAGCCCACGAGGCCGGGCTGGTGGCCCTGCAGGTGGCCCGCAACGCCCGGCTGGTCTCCGCCTCGGTGCTGTTCGAGTACCGGGGCCGCGAGTTCCTGGCACTGCCCAGCACCCAGCTGGACTGGCTCTCCCTGGACGGTGAGTGGGGTGCCGGATTGGGGGGGGGGGGC
>NW_020689178.1:0-1699 GCF_002925995.2 Terrapene triunguis | reverse complement strand
CCAACAGATCAGCCCGTCTGGGTTTAAAAATGTGTTTGGTACCATTCGTAATAGGTTGGTTACCAAATTCTCGTCCGTGGCAAACACAAGCCTCTGGTTCTTCCTGAAGCCTGTGCAGCATCTGGGCACAATCCCTGGATATCATGAGGCACTTAAGGCCCACCCAAGAGGGGGCTGGTGACTGCAGGGCAAGAGGCCTTGCATAGAGTTCTGAGGCCTGTGCCCACCTCCGAAGTTTTGTCAATGGGCCCTAGAAGGAGCCATGAGCCTTCTCCGAAGCTGGAGTGTCAGCCAAACTCACTCGGGGAAAGGCGAAAACAGGGTGGCTCGGGAAATTAAATACCAGTGTGGCTGCCTCCACGATCAGGTTTTGTCCCCATGTAAATACCAAGCTGCCCCACGCAGGGGACTGAAGATTAAATTCTCACCAAGTCCAAGGTTATTTGGTTCTTGTAGATCCTCTACGTGTTTCTGCAAAATATTCAGAGGTTGGGGCCTCTGTGTCTTAATCCTCAGCTTCAAACTGATCTTGTACATGCTGCACCTGTGCGTGTGGTGTCTCGATGTGCCTGGAGCCGGTTGTTACTGGGATTAGTTGGGGGTGAGAGAACGTTTGCCAGACTTCGCATTAGAAATCTCAGTCAAGGCAGTGTTCAGTAGGGGCATTATTTATTGAACTCCATTTGTGTGTTTAGTGTGCAGTGTGTAGAGCAGGCCTGTACAACTCGTAAAGCGGCGAGGGCCATATTACTCCAAAGAAAACAGCTGAGGGCCGAAACCCCCTGGCCCCACTGAACCACACCCCCCCCGCACCCCCCCCCCCCAGTCCCCCCCACCCCCCCCCCCAAACCCTCCCCCCCAACAACCCCTCACCCCAGCGCCACCTGCCCCGTGGAAACAAACCCTCCTTCCCCATGGCTGCCCCACCGAAACAGCGGTATTGAACCTTGGTAATATGTTATAGCAGGCCTCTAAGGTAGTATAATTAAGGTAAAAGAAAAATGTCTTTTTGCTAGAAGTAGAATAAGATCTTCCCCTCACTTTGTAATCAATTGCCCTGTTGAATGAATGAGGTGTGAATGAGGAAGGCATGGAAGGCAGACACCTTCAGACAGATGCAACCTTTGGAGAGGGGATGGGAGCCAGACCAGATCAGTAGAACAGGTCAGCCACTGACTCGCCGCTCACCTCCTCAGCCCCCCTCCCACGGCTCGCCTACTCACCCCTCACCACTGCCCGCCCACTTGCCTTCTCAGTCCTCCACCCCCACGGCTCGCCTACTCAGCCCCCCTCCCTTGCCGCTGGCTCACCTGCCCGCCCGCCTCCTCAGCCCCCCAGACCCCCGACTCGCCTACTCACTGCCCACCCGCTCGCCTCCTCAGCCCCCCTCCCTCACCTGTCACTTGCCTACTCACCCCCCGCGGGCCGCACAGTGAGCCCACGCGGGCCACATGCGGCCCCCCGGCTGCATGTTGTGCAGGCCTGGTGTAGAGAAAGTCACAGCTCAGATTCCAGAAGAAACACCCCTGGACTTATCCTACAATACCTATTGTATTGGACATGCCTTGCCGCAGTTCAGATTCTTTATGTGAACTAGCGCAAGGCAGGGACTGGCAGAGGGTGCAGGTCAAATCACTCCCAGCCCCATTAGCCAGTAGCCCCAGCCTGCAGCACAAATAGCAGGAGACACAACTAGTAG
>NW_020689177.1:0-5430 GCF_002925995.2 Terrapene triunguis | reverse complement strand
AATTCTCCCTAATCTAAGGCACCCTAGCTCTGTGCGCATTTGTAACCGAAGTCCACTTCTGAGGCAAAACGTTCATTGACTCTGTGGGCTCAGTTTAGAACCGATTCCTATGACTTAGCAGGGAAGACGTCCTGTGGTAGCTGGTAATGAGACTTAAAACTGCTTCTCTGTTTCTGCAGATCTCTGTACTTCAGCTCCCTGATGTTTATATGCAGCGAATGATCTTCCTGCAACCAGACTCCTTGTGTGCTGATGCCGTCGAGGTGGGCTCACCATCCCAGATCCGACACATCGGAGACCAAGGTCACTGAGGGACACAGGCCTGGGAACGGGATCCCCTCCAACACCGATCGGGGTTCCGTCCTCCACATCAAGGATGCCAGGATGTGTGATGGGTCTGTGACCACCTAGTCCAAGTCGTGCCTGCCTGGCACATAGACCGAAGCCAGCCATATCTGCAGCGGTCTGAGATGCAGATGCGCATGCTGGACAGTAATACATGAACCCCAGACCGTTCACCCAGGCCAGCAGGTGGCTGAGTGGGGCTGGCAGCTGGGACCCTGGCTGGCAGCGGGATGAGCAGGCTGAGTGGGGCTGGCGGCCAGAACTCTGCCTAGCAGGAGCCGGCAGACGGAACCCCAGACGGAACCCGCTGCCGGTCTGGGATTCCGGCCACCAGCGCCTGCCAGCCGGGGTCCCGGCCGCCAGCCCGCTCAGTCCGCTGCCGGCCCCGCTCAGCCCACTGCCGGCTGAGTGAATGGAACCCCAGGCCGGCAGCGGGCTCAGCGGCGGCTGGGACCCGCAGTCTGCCATTAAAAAAAAAATTGGCTTGCGTGCCACCTTTGGCACGCGTGCTGTAGGTTGAGGACCCCTGTTCTAGTGTATACTGTGTGTACTGTACTTTATGGAAATTTTCACTATACGCGATTTTCCTCTTTTGCGCTGACTTTAGAACCTAACCCCTGCATAAGATGTGACTCCACTGTAGTGTAAAAAATTTTTTTTAGGCACTGCTTTTTGGCGCCCCCAAATCTTGGTGCCCTAGGTGGTCGCCTAGTTCGCCTAGTGGTTCCACCGGCCCTGCTGAGCGTGAGCCCTAGTTCCAGTTCTTTCTTGCCGAGAGCAAGGAGGCAGGAAATGGGGTGGGAGAAGGAGACTTTGTGCTGTTTCTTTTCACCTGTGTTTGCTGAAATGCTGATTTTCTGTGTGTTCTTTTTCCCCACACTTGTCCTCCATGGACTCTGGTTACAACTCATATGTGTGATGAAGTGAGGAGTTTGCATAAAGTTTTGTATGAATGCTCCATGTGCCCCTCACCAGGGACTCTAAGCAGCTTCTCATTGCTGCCTATTAAAGCTCCTTCCCCTTTGGGTCTCTATGTTCTGGGGCAGCTGCTCTCCTCAGGGACACTGTGCCGGCTTAGGGCAGGTGCATGGCAAGGTGGAGATTGTAACGTCTTCATCACAAATGTAAATAAAATTAATCTGTGATAACCAGCGGCATTGGGCTTGTTTCTTAAAGTGCAGAATAACACATGGACACGCTCCACCACACGCTGTGAAATGAAGTGCCCCTTGTGACCAGGTTGGGCAGTACATGGTGAATATCTCTCCCATTGGGCCAGTGACCCTTGCTGGCCCAGTGGGATAGTGCCCTTTGTGTATCTCCATGTGGTGTCCAGGTGTGGCAGTGTCCTATGTGCATCCCCACCACCCCCACTGCAGGACATGGATCAGCGGGCATGTCACACGCCCCGTGAGTGCCCAGCCCGGGCCGGGGAATCTAATGATCAACCACCGGACCAAATTCAGTGATGAATCCTGGTCATGTGCCACCTGAGGCAGGTTGTGTATATGCTAAGAACCACAACCACTGTGACAGTGACCCCCGGTGGCCAGGCAAGCAAGTGCCCTGGAGGTGCCTCCCTGTTGGAGCAGTGACCCCTGGTGGCCAGATGGGGCAATGCCCTGTATATATTACCCCCACCCACACCCCACCATTTCTGCAGTGACCCCTGGTGGCCACTGAGGGCAATTACCTGTGTGATCCACCCCCACAATTGTGGCAGTGACCCCTGGTGTCCAGGTGAGGCAGTGTCCTGTGTATATCTCACCCACTGGAGCAGTGCCCTCTGTGTATCCCACCCTCAACTCAGTGACTCCTGTTGGCCAGGTGGGGTAATGCCCTAGGTGTATTCCCCAACCCAGCCCAAGGTGGCAGAGATCCTAGGTGGTCAGGTCGGACAGTACCCTGGGTAATGTGGCAGTGACCCTTGTTCCCAGTGTGTATCACCGCTCCGCAATGGGGACTTGTCCACTGATGCCAAAATGGGGCAGTACCCTGTGTATATGCCCCCAAATGAGGCAGTGACCATTGCTGGCCAGCTGGGACAGGGCACTGTATGTTTCTCCTCCATTTGGGCAGTGACCCCTGGTGGCTAAGTGAGGCAGTGCCCTCCGGTTATTACCCCCCCACACACAGATAGTGACCTCTGCTGGCCAGCTGGGGCACTGCTCTCTGTGTATCTCCATCAATTGGAGGACTGTCCCCCCAAGTGGCACGGTGTGGCAGTGCCCTATATGTATCTGCCCCACACTATTGTGGCAGTGCCACCTAGTGGCCAGGAGAGGCAGAGCCTGCATGTATTCCCACCTCATCATTGCAGTAGTGACCCCCTGGGAGCCAGCCAAAACAGTCCATGCTATGTGGCCTCTGGAGGCCACTAAGGGCACTGGCCTGTGTGAACGCCACCACCACCACCGTGGCAGTGCCCTGCATGGATTCCCATCCCACCATTGCATTAGTGACCCCTGGTAGATAACATAGTGCATGCTGTGTGACCTCTGGTGCCAGGTAGGGCAGTGGCCTGTGTGAATTACCTCCCCAGACAACCATTGCCGCAGTGCCCCCTGGTGGCCAGGCAAGGCAGTGCCCTGAACATATTCCCCACCACTGCTGCAGTGCTCTCAGGCGGTCAGTTGTGGTAGTGGCCTGTGTGTCCCCACCTGTTAGGCTGTGACATCTGGTGGCCAAATAACACAATGCACTCTGTGTGACCCCTGGTGGTCATTTAGGGCAGTGGCCTGTGTAAACCCCCACCACTGTGGCAGTGCCCCCTGGTGGCTAGGCAAGGCAGTGCCCTGTGTGTATCACCCCCATGGGAGCAGTGACCGCTGGAGGCCTTGCGCTAAGAGGCACCACCTCTGGGTTAGGCACGAGGGTTGGTAATACAGGTGCGGATGGGTCCACGCTGTACCCAGAAGCACTGGAATGGCTGGTGTTCTGGGTAGAGGACTCCACCTGGTATTTAGCTGTGACACTCTGAGCACCTTTACCAGCCCTTTAGAAGAGCCCTTGCCTGGCTCAAAAGCTTGTCTCTCTCCCCAAAAGAAGTTATTCCAATAATAGATATAACTTAGAGAATTCTTTCACTTCAAGGTCCCAGAAACAAAGACAAGGTTTTCATCTCGAGGCCAAAAGACCAAAAACACCAAGACACTTGATCACGGCCTTGGATAGACCAAGAGACTACCTACACTTGACCAGAGCTCAGAGAGCCGAGAAGCGACCTCCCTGCCCTGTCCCCGCGGCATTCTGGGAACATGTGAGTGGCCACCTTCACTGCCTGGGTTGCTGCAGCTCTCCAGCCCCCCTCCACCCGCCAATCCTCCCATTTTCCCCTGACTCCAACCTCCCAGGGCACCCCACCCAGGGCCGGCTCTAGGCACCAGCAAAGCAAGCAGTTGCTTGGGGCGGCAAATTTGCAGGGGCGCAAGAATCCAGCATGGGAGCTGAGAACGAACAGGGGGCCCTGGGAGCTGTAGTTCCTTAGTTAGCTCCCTGCCTATAAAGCCAGCCCTGGAGCAGGGAAAGAACTACATTTCCCAGCATTCCCTCAGCCGCAATTAACAGGAAAGGGAGGGGGAAGGAGTGTGGAACTGAAACCTCATGCTGCAGCTTGCTGTGACTGGTAGGGGCAGAGCCAGCTCTAGGTTTTTTGCTGCCCCCCCCAGCCCTGGGCTCCCCCCGCACCTCCGTGTTACCCCAGCCCTGGACTCTCCCCCGCCCACACCCCCTGCTGCCCCAGCTCTGGCCCCCACCTGCACCCCCCTGCTGCCCCAGCCCTGGGCTCTCCCCCCCCCGTACCCACACCTCCTGCCGCCGCAGCTCTGGCCCCCATCCGCATCTCCTGCCACCCCAGCCCTGGGCTCTTCCCCCGCCCCTGCCCCCACATCTCCTGCCGCCCCAGCTCTGGCCCCCATCCGCATCTCCTGCCGCCCCAGCCCTGGGCTCTTCCCCCCCCGCACTTCCTGCCACCCCAGCCCTGGGCTCTCCCCCCAAAGAAAGAATTGGGTGGACTAAATGGATAGTGCACCTCTCTATCTGAAGCCTAGCAAGGGAGGTACGTGGATCCCACTAGAATTTAAACGGAAAAATAAGGGAGGGGAGACTCTACCAGGACCTGGGCAGCTTTAGATACAGTACCAGGCACGTAGGAGGATTTACACCTCTGAGCCATGGAAGCAGAAATTGACTTCTCTTTTCCAGATTTAGCTAATATTCAGAAAGGGAATCTAGCACCTGCCTTCCAGATTTGAACACCCTCAAAATTCAGGAGTGCTCAAGCGCAATTTGGGCAGCTGTTACTTCATTTCTCCCAAATCAAATATACTGATCCACTGTAACTTGCTGTAGAAAAAGTAGAATAAATTGAGCAAGAAATGCTTCCCCGTGGTTATTAGGACTGGAATTGCTATTTTCAACAGCCATTGCTGTTTTTTTTTTTTTTTTAGTTTTAGTTTTATTTGTTTGAAAGGAAGACAGTGATATTGCATTGGCAAATTCCCCATAGAAACAAAGAATGGAACAAAAGAATAATAAAGGCACCTCAACTTTTCCTCATTTATGTAGGACAGTCTTATAATATGCATCCAGATATCCTCCAATCACACAAGCTGAAAATGGTTCCATTTTCCTGCAGTTCTGTAACCATATGGGAACCAATCCTGTCTGTGTTCTGTGAACATCCAAAATTCCTGCTGAATGACCCGCCCTGGGAGCGAGTTACCAGTGACCCAGGGCTGGGGCGGCAGGAGGGTGCAGTTGGGGGAGAGAGCTCAGGGCTGGGGGGGGGGCAGCCAAAACCTAGAGCCGGCCCTGACCCCACCTGCAAACCCTACGGAGCCTGGGGTTGGGAGGCTCTAGGAAGGGGAGGGGAAATCCCAGGGCCATAGCTCAATAACCCTGTGAGGCTACCCCTGCAAGAAGCAGCGGGGTGGGGAGTGAGGCAATGCATCATGGGAGATGTAGTGTCTCTGCTGCCTCCATCTCCCATCAGCCACTGCGGGACCCATCCGAAGAAGTGAGGTTTTTACCCACGAAAGCTTAGCTATGCTGTCTGTGCAATGGAGCTACCCCTGCCCAGCCACG
>NW_020689176.1:975-5728 GCF_002925995.2 Terrapene triunguis | reverse complement strand
CCTGTTTTTTTATCAGTTGTCCCAAGGAATTACTTGGTTTCTGGGTCCAGTGGTCCCTCCCGCTAGGCTGGGGGAGGGGCCTTTAGCGGTGGGTGGGTAAGCCCGCCCACTTCCCGGTTAACCAATATGGACTCACTACACACACCCCCCCTCAAGACCGGCTCCCGCGTACCGGGGCCAGGTCCTTCCATTTCTCCTAGACGGGATAGAAAGTCCGCGTTTGCGTGGTCCTTGCCAGCCCGATGCTGCACAGTAAAGGCATAGGGCTGCAAGGCCAGGTACCAACGCATGATGCGGGGGTTATTGTCTTTCATCCGCATCAGCCACCGGAGGGGGGCGTGGTCCGTAACCAAAGTGAACGGTGCCCCGAGGAGGTAGAAGCGGAGAGCGTCGCAGGCCCACTTCACGGCCAGGGCTTCTTTTTCTACAACCGCGTAATTCCTCTCCCGGGGGAACAGCTTCCTGCTGAGGTATATCACGGGGTGGTCTCTTCCATTCAGTTCTTGCGATAAGACAGCCCCCAACCCCACCTCAGAGGCATCGGTCTGTAGGATGAACGGGCGCTTAAAGTCCGGACTGTATAGAACCGGCTCCTGGCAGAGGCACTTCTGAAGCGTCCGAAAGGCGGCCTCACACTCTGGTGTCCATTGTACCTGCCGGGGGCGGTCTTTAGTCAGGAGCCCCGTTAAGGGCGCCGCTATGGACGCGAACTGGGGTACGAACCGTCGGTAGTAGCCTACGAGGCCCAAGAACTGCCGAACGTGTCGCTTGGTCGTCGGGGTTGGACAATCCAGAAGGGCTTGGATTTTTCCTATAAGGGGTTTGACGCATCCCCCTCCAACCGTATAGCCAAGGTAGGTGGTCTCCCTCCAGGCAATACTGCACTTTTTGGGGTTGGCGGTTAGGCCCGCCTGTCGCAGGGACCTTAGGACCGCCGCGACCCGGGGCAGATGGTCCTCCCAACGGCGACTATAGATAACCACGTCATCGAGGTAGGCAGCTGCATAGTCCTGGTGGGACTGTAGGATGTGGTCCATCAATCTCTGGAAGGTGGCAGGGGCCCCATGGAGACCGAATGGCATTCTAGTGAATTGATATAGCCCAGACGGGGTGGCAAAGGCGGTTTTTTCCTTCGAAGCCTCTTCGAGGGGGATCTGCCAATAGCCCTTGCTGAGGTCGAGAGTGGTAATAAACTGGGCTTCCCCCAGTCGGCCCAGTAACTCGTCGACGCGTGGCATCGGGTAGGCGTCGAAGCGGGAGACGGCGTTTACCCTTCGTAAATCAATGCAAAAGCGGCGGGTGCCATCAGGCTTGGGCACCAGGACCACCGGGCTCCGCCACTCGCTCTGGGACGGCTCAATAACTCCCAGAGCCAGCATGGCCCTTACCTCCTCCTCGACCTCGTCGCGCATCCGATACGGCAGAGGCCGGGTTGTTTCTCGGATCACTTTCCCAGGTTCCGTCTGGATCGAGTGTTTGACCAAAGTTGTGGAGCCGGGCACTGCCGTGAAGGTCTTCTTGAAGGCCTGCAGAAGACAGTTGGCCTGTTTCTGTTGCTCCTCGGTAAGTGAGTCGCCTAGCAGGGGTACCGGGTGGTCGTCTGTCGAGGGCACACGGGGCCCCAATTCAGGCTCAGGTGGGTACGGGTTGATTAAGAGGCCCTCCCGGTCATGCCACCGCTTCAGCAGGTTCACATGGTACCGTTGGGTCCCCTTGCGTTTACCCGGCTGTCGTACCTCATAGGTGACCGGACCCACCTTGCGCACAACGTCGTACGGCCCCTGCCAGCGGGCTAACAGTTTCGACTCACTGGACGGTAGGAGGAGTAGGACTCGGTCCCCCGGTTGAAATTCCCGGTCTTGGGCGCCCTTGTTATAACTCCTCTCTTGGCGCTCCTGAGCCGCCCTCAAGTTCTCACGCGCTAGCGCTCCGGCCTGGGTCAGGTACTCCCGTAACTGGAGGACGTACTTTAAGAGGCCCTCGGCAGGGGAGGCCGACTGTTCCCAGGTTTCGCGCATCAGGTCTAGGAGGCCCCGTGGCCTGCGTCCATATAGTAGTTCAAACGGGGAGAACTTCGTCGAAGTTTGCGGAACCTCTCGGATGGCTAACAACAAGGGGGGCAGGAACTGGTCCCAGTGGCGAAGGTCCTCTGCTGGGAACTTCCGCAACATTCCTTTCAGAGTGCGGTTAAACCGCTCTACTAGCCCGTCCGTCTGCGGGTGGTAGACGGAGGTGCGAAGCTGTTTGATGCCTAAGATGGTACAGACCTGTTGCAACAGCCGGGAGGTAAAGTTCGTGCCCTGGTCGGTTAGGATCTCCCTAGGCAGCCCTACCCGTGCAAAGATCTTTACGAGTTCCCCCGCGATGGTCCGAGCGGTAATACTCCGCAGAGGGATGGCCTCCGGGAACCGGGAGGCATAGTCCACCAACACCAAAACATATTGGAACCCCGCAGCGCTCTTTGGGTGCGGGCCTACGAGGTCCATAGCGACTCGTTCAAAAGGAGTCTCCATCAACGGCATGGGGACCAAGGGCGCCTTGGGTATCCCGGGCGGAGCAGCCAACTGACAGTCCGGGCAGGAGGCGCAATATTTCTTCACCTCCGGATAGATTCCCGGCCAAAAGAAACGCGTCAGGATCCGGGCCAGGGTCTTCTCCTGCCCCAAGTGTCCGGCGGCCGGCACATCATGGGCTAGCTTCATTACGGCCCGCCGGTGACACAGGGGCACCATCAGCTGGGTCTGTGGTTCCCGGGTGCGGGGATCATGGTCTACGCGGTAGAGCCGGTCTCGGCGCAACTCGAAATGGGGCCACTGATTAGCTTGTTGGGGGTCCGTGACATTCCCGTCTACGGCTGCAAGCTGCTCGTAGAAGCGGCGGAGGGTCGGGTCTTCTCTTTGGTCCCGACAGAAGTCGGTGTCAAAGCGGGGTTGCGGGGTGGGCTCCGGCTGCTGCCCTGCTTCGTCCGTCCCGTTCACCTCAGGTGCCGTGTCCGTTTCGGTGGTCTCTGGGGAGGACCCCACCCGATCGGCCTCCAGGGCCGGTGTGGGACGAAGGACCTCCTCGAAGGCCGGCCAGTCTCGACCCAGGATCACCGGATACGCAAGCTGGGGAGCGACCCCAACCACCAGATTCCGGGTGACCCCCCCGATAGTCAGGGACACCCGGGCACTGGGGTAGGGTCGGACGTCCCCATGAATGCACTGTAAATAGATCCACCCCAGACGGGTATCGCTCTGCGGGACCAGCTCCTTTCGGACCAATGTCTGTCCACAGCCAGAGTCAATCAACGCCTGGGTTGTTCTCCCCCCAACGGCCGCCGGGACCGTCAGCTTGGGATTCAGGGCTGGCCGTGCTCGGTTTTGGCCTGCCCACACTTGCCCATAACTGCACTCCATCTCTGGACAATCTCGCTGGAGGTGGCCCATCTTTCCACATCCGAAACAAGGACCAAGCTCCGACCGCCTGCCTCGGGGCCCCGCCCGGCTCGGGCTCCGGGGGGGGCTCCGCCGAGGCCTTGAGGGCCCCTGGCCCGGGGCTGGGGCCCCAGTCCGAGGGGCTGGCTCCGTCGGCCGGACTCGGAGCTCACGGTGGGAGTCGACTCTGCGTTCGGGTTGCCGTGGTTCACTTGTAGTGTTCCCCTTCCTTTCGCCGCGGGCTGGTTCGGACCCAGCGGTGGGGCGGCGGAAGGTGGGACCCACTGCATTTTCTGCAGCGAGGAAATCCTCCATCAGAGACACTGCCATGGCCAAGGTCACTGGTCGGTGGCGGAGAACCCAGCTTCGCCCCCGGGACGGTAGAGTGTGGATGAACTGCTCTAGGACTACCTGTTCAGTCACTTCCTCCGCCGTCCGGACCTCGGGCTGTAGCCATCGCCGGCAGGTCTCTTTTAGGGTCTGGGCCACTAACCGCGGTCGGGCTCCAGGAGGGTACGTCTGGCTCCGGAATCGTTGTCGGAAGGTCTCGGGACTGACGTCGAGAGCGTCCCATATGGCGGCCTTCACCCGGTCATAGTCCCGGGCTTCCTCTACCGCCAATCCGCGGTAGGCCACCTGGGCCGCCCCGGTCAGATAGGGGGCCAGGAGGGTAGCCCATTGGTCTCTGGGCCACCCGGCGACTAGGGCTACCCGCTCGAAGGTAACCAGGAAGGCCTCGGGGTCATCATCCAGGCCCATCTTGGTCAAACGGAGGCCAGCAGACAAACGCGGCATCCCCGCGGCCCCCCCTTCTGCTCCTGCCGCAGGGTGAGGGGGCGCAACCAGCAGTTGCTGCAGCTGGCTCCCCAACTGCTGTACCAATCGCTGCTGGTGCTCCAGCTGGGCCGTGTGCTGCTCCTGTTGGAGTTGGAGATGGGCGGCATCTTGCTGCTGCTGCTGCACGAGCTGAGCAGCCTGTTGTTGCTGCTGCTGCTGCAGCTGGGCCGCCTGCTGCCGCTCCTGACTCTCCGTCAGTAACTGGAACAACCGCTCCATATCCATCTTTGACTGAACCGGGGGTGGGCAACGGCCACTCCCGCTCTAGCCCCTTCTCACAGGGGCAGGGGCTCGCTGCCCCACGTTGGGCGCCACGTGTAAAAGGTTCGTGCCGGGGCTCGACCCTCCGGGGCAGGAGGGGAGCCACACCGACTCCCTACCCACGAAACAAAACAGCCGGTTAGCTCGGGTTTCAGACCCTTCGGTGCAGGGCTGAGTAGTCCACAGGCCGTCCAGTAGCCCAGGCCCTCTGGTGCAGGGGGGCTGGGGAAATAAGCAGT
>NW_020689176.1:0-965 GCF_002925995.2 Terrapene triunguis | reverse complement strand
CCCAGGCCCTCTGGTGCAGGGGGGCTGGGGCAATAGCAGTTCAACAGGGAAGGCCCAGGCCCTGGCTCAGGGCGGGGCACACACCAACACTGCTCAGGCCCTTGGAAGCAGGGGCGGAGCAGCTACACAGTTAGGGAGCTCAGGCCCCCTTGCACAGGGGCTGAGCAACACTCACTCGGGGTAAGCCCTGGCGGCGAGGCCCGAGCGTTGGGTGAGGGGGAAGCCTGCCACCCGTGTGTGGGGGTGGCAGGGGGGAACGCAGGCCCACCCACTCCACTGCGTTCCAGCCCGGGGCCCTAACAGCGGTTACTGCCGCTGCCGGTCAGTGGGGTATCCTGACCGAAACACACTGACATGGGTTCGCATGCCTCGACAGCCTGACCGGGGTCGGCTATCCCCGGGCTACTTCCAATTTCCCCCTCAGGGCCTACCTCGTCCGCGGCACCGGGCAGGGTCCAGTCCACCAGCATAGGCTCCTCCCGGCCGGGGCTTGGTGGCAGGTCCGGCAGCTCCGTCGGGAAGTCCGGCCAGTTATACTCGGGCGGTTCCTCCGGGTAACAGCAGGGCCGAAGGGGTTCAGGTGCGGTCTCACCTTCGGGGTCGCTGTGGGGGGGTTCCAAGGGCTCCCCCCAATGACGGGAACGGACGGGCTCCGGCGGCTCTTCCTCGTAGTGAGCCCGGGGCAGCTCCGGCCAGCTAGGCGAATATCCTCGGGCCTCAGAGGTATCCTGGTCGGGAGCTCTCGGCCGCACGTCTGCTCCCTGCGGTGGCCGGGCTCTGACTGAGCTCTGGCGTCCAGCCTTTATACTTCCTGTCCCGCCCCTTGACTTCCGGGGGGCGGGGACAGGTGGCGGTGGCTCCACCCACTCAGGCGTCTGCACCGGGGCTCCCTCTTCTGGGCAGGAGGGGAGCCACACCGACTCACTACACGATCGGTCGCATTTTGCTGGTGCTCTGGCTTCCTT
>NW_020689175.1:0-4168 GCF_002925995.2 Terrapene triunguis | reverse complement strand
GAAGTGGAATTGTCTCAGCCAATCAAAACCCAGGGAATGCTGGAAAAGTACTGACCCATAACTGTACATTTCTCATTTATAGGATTCCCGGCATTCCAACTGTCTTAGGCTTCTGATTTGCATAATCACTGGTGCACCGTTATTTCTACACCATACAGTGCAGGTCTCAGAGCCCAGGGCTACAGACTCAGCCCTCCAGGACTTGTGCTACAGCACTAAAAACAGCAGTGTAGACACTGCGGCGTGGCCTCTGAAGGCCACCCCCCTCCCGAGGCTGCAGAGCTCAAACTCCAGCCCGAGCCGCAACATCCGCCCAGCTGTTCTGAGCACCATGTATGGATCTTTAGTGGTGGTGTGGGCACTGTCTACCTCCAAGTGGGAGGAGACCAAGGTTGAACTGGGTGGGATCAGAAGCTGAGGTGGCCATGTTTGTTGTGGCTATCCAGACAGATGGGCAGTCCCATCTTAGCATGAAGGTGTGAGAACACTTCAATATTAAAAAAAACACAACAACAACAACAAAACAACAGAAAACAGACCCAACATAAAGGTGCTTCATGGTTAGGAAGTCCTAAAAGTCACAGTGGTTCCAGGGTACAGTTATTTAGCCAAGAATAGAGTTATCTTGCAAACAGGAAGCATCCCCAGCTACTGCGAAAGTCCTCAAGGAACACTGTGAAAGTCCTCAAGTTTCACCCCACCCCCCAAGGCATTATTTCTCAGAGGAGGGCATAAAAAGTAGTTCATAGATTCAAGGACTGGAAGGGACCTCGAGAGGTCATCGAGTCTAGTCCCCTGCCCGCATGGCAGGACCAAATACTGTCTAGACCATCCCTGATAGACATTTATCTAACCTACTCTTAAATATCTCCAGAGATGAAGATTCTACAACCTCCCTAGGCAATTTATTCCAGTGTTTAACCACCCTGACAGTTAGGAACTTTTTCCTAATGTCCAACCTAGACCTCCCTTGCTGCAGTTTAAGCCCATTGCTTCTTGTTCTATCCTTAGAGGCTAAGGTGAACAAGTTTTCTCCCTCCTCCTTATGACACCCTTTTAGATACCTGAAAACTGCTATCATGTCCCCTCTCAGTCTTCTCTTTTCCAAACTAAACAAACCCAATTCTTTCAGCCTTCCTTCATAGGTCATGTTCTCAAGACCTTTAATCATTCTTGTTGCTCTTCTCTGGACCCTTTCCAATTTCTCCACATCTTTCTTGAAATGCGGTGCCCAGAACTGGACACAATACTCCAGCTGAGGCCTAACCAGAGCAGAGTAGAGCGGAAGAATGACTTCTCGTGTCTTGCTCACAACACACCTGTTAATACATCCCAGAATCACGTTTGCTTTTTTTGCAACAGCATCACACTGTTGACTCATATTTAGCTTGTGGTCCACTATAACCCCTAGATCCCTTTCTGCCGTACTCCTTCCTAGACAGTCTCTTCCCATTCTGTATGTGTGAAACTGATTTTTTCTTCCTAAGTGGAGCACTTTGCATTTGTCTTTGTTAAACTTCATCCTGTTTAACTCAGACCATTTCTCCAATTTGTCCAGATCATTTTGAATTATGACCCTGTCCTCCAAAGCAGTTGCAATCCCTCCCAGTTTGGTATCATCCGCAAACTTAATAATCGTACTTTCTATACCAATATCTAAGTCGTTAATGAAGATATTGAACAGAGCCGGTCCCAAAACAGACCCCTGCGGAACCCCACTCGTTATGCCTTTCCAGCAGGATTGGGAACCATTAATAACAACTCTCTGAGTACGGTTATCCAGCCAGTTATGCACCCACCTTATAGTAGCCCCATCTAAATTGTATTTGCCTAGTTTGTCGATAAGAATATCATGCGAGACCGTATCAAATGCCTTACTAAAGTCTAGGTATACCACATCCACAGCTTCTCCCTTATCCACAAGACTCGTTATCCTATCGAAGAAAGCTATCAGATTGGTTTGACATGATTTGTTCTTTACAAATCCATGCTGGCTGTTCCCTATCACCTTACCACCTTCCAAGTGTTTGCAGATGATTTCCTTAATTACTTGCTCCATTATCTTCCCTGGCACAGAAGTTAAACTAACTGGTCTGTAGTTTCCTGGGTTGTTTTTATTTCCCTTTTTATAGATGGGCACTATATTTGCCCTTTTCCAGTCTTCTGGAATCTCTCCCGTCTCCCATGATTTTCCAAAGATAATAGCTAGAGGCTCAGATACCTCCTCTATTAGCTCCTTGAGTATTCTAGGATGCATTTCATCAGGCCCTGGTGACTTGCAGGCATCTAACTTTTCTAAGTGATTTTTAACTTGTTCTTTTTTTATTTTATCTGCTAAACCTACCCCCTTCCCATTAGCATTCACTATGTTAGGCATTCCTTCAGACTTCTCGGTGAAGACCGAAACAAAGAAGTCATTAAGCATCTCTGCCATTTCCAAGTTTCCTGTTACTGTTTCTCCCTCTTCACTAAGCAGTGGGCCTACCCTGTCTTTGGTCTTCCTCTTGCTTCTAATGTATTGATAAAAAGTCTTCTTGTTCCCCTTTATTCCCTTAGCTAGTTTGAGCTCATTTTGTGCCTTTGCCTTTCTAATCTTGCCCCTGCATTCCTGTGTTGTTTGCCTATATTCATCCTTTGTAATCTGTCCTAGTTTCCATTTTTTATATGACTCCTTTTTATTTTTTAGATCATGCAAGATCTCGTGGTTAAGCCAAGGTGGTCTTTTGCCACATTTTCTATCTTTCCTAACCAGCGGAATAGCTTGCTTTTGGGCCCTTAATAGTGTCCCTTTGAAAAACTGCCAACTCTCCTCAGTTGTTTTTCCCCTCAGTCTTGATTCCCATGGGACCTTACCTATCAGCTCTCTGAGCTTACCAAAATCCGCCTTCCTGAAATCCATTGTCTCTATTTTGCTGTTCTCCCTTCTACCCTTCCTTAGAATTGCAAACTCTATGATTTCATGATCACTTTCACCCAAGCTGCCTTCTACTTTCAAATTCTCAACGAGTTCCTCCCTATTTGTTAAAATCAAGTCTAGAACAGCTTCACCCCTAGTAGCTTTTTCAACCTTCTGAAATAAAAAGTTGTCTGCAATGCAGTCCAAGAATTTGTTGGATAGTCTGTGCCCCGCTGTGTTATTTTCCCAACATATATCCGGATAGTTGAAGTCCCCCATCACCACCAAATCTTGGGCTTTGGATGATTTTGTTAGTTGTTTAAAAAAAGCCTCATCCACCTCTTCCACCTGGTTAGGTGGCCTGTAGTAGACTCCTAGCATGACATCACCCTTGTTTTTTACCCCTTTTAGCCTAACCCAGAGACTCTCAACACTTCCGTCTCCTATGTCCATCTCCACCTCAGTCCAAGTGTGTACATTTTTAATATATAAGGCAACACCTCCTCCCTTTTTCCCCATCTATCCTTCCTGAGCAAGCTGTATCCATCCACACCAACATTCCAATCATGTGTATTATCCCACCAAGTTTCAGTGATGCCAACAATGTCATAGTTGTATTTATTTATTAGCACTTCCAGTTCTTCCTGCTTATTACCCATACTTCTCGCATTTGTATATAGGCATCTAAGATACTGGTTTGATCTTTCCTCCCGGTTTTGTCCTGACCCTCCTTTCTCTCTGCCAATATAGCCCACACTCCCTCTCGTCTCCGACCCATCTCCCAGGTCTCCATGTTCCCCACTTACCTGCGGGCTTTGCTCACCTGTCCCCGTCGAACCTAGTTTAAAGCCCTCCTCACTAGGTTAGCCAGTCTGTGTCCAAATAGGGTCTTTCCCCTCCTCGAAAGGTGAACACCATCTCTGCCTAGCAGTCCTTCCTCAAATAGCATCCCGTGGTCTAGGAAGCCAAAGCCCTCCTGGCGACACCATCTTCGCAGCCAGGCATTCACCTCCATGATGCATCTGTCTCTGCCCGGGCCCCTACCTTTGACAGGAAGAATCGAAGAGAATACCACCTGCGCTCCAAACTCCTTCACCCGTACTCCCAGAGCCCTGTAGTCACTCTTGATCCGCTCAGTGTCACACCGCGCAGTATCATTTGTGCCCACATGGATGAGTAGCATGGGGTAGTAGTCAGAGGGCTGGATAATCCTCGACAATGCCTCCGTAACGTCTCGGATACGGGCTCCCGGCAGGCAGCATACCTCCCGAG
>NW_020689174.1:758-2927 GCF_002925995.2 Terrapene triunguis | reverse complement strand
GGTACGGTTGTCTGTGCACCGGCGGCCACTTTCTTACCAGTACGCCGCACTGGCTTCCTTTCACCTCTGCTTACAGGTCAAGGCAACAGCGGACATGCGTTAAATCAGGGATGGGGGCTATTTAAGGGCTTCATGGAAGTTACACATGCACTTACCCTCCCTTGCACTTCAGGAGATCAGGGTCAGTAGATCTGGGGGAGGCTAAGGGCTCTATCCTGTAAAGGCGATGAGCCCTCTGGCCCCAGTCCAGCAAGCCCCCTAGCCAAATGCCTAACCTTACACATTGAAGTCAGCCGGTCACTCAAAGTCAGGTGTGTGGGACGTTCATACTACCTGTTCCACTGATACAGAGACCTCCTTCTCCAGGGCTACCAAACGCCTCTCCGTGGCTCTAAATTCCAGGCTATTGACATGTTCCCATTTTATCCCACACTTCCCCGACAAGCTCTGCAATCCATTAACCCGTCACCCACCACCTGGCTCCTGGTATCTGTGGACCACCAGGCCACAAAGTAATAGAAGTGGCTGCAATGGCGGAGGGCTCAGTCCTGTTACAACTAGCTAAGAGGCCAAAAACACATGGAGAAGTCAGGGGGAAGTTCTCACTTGACTCGGCAGAGGAACTTTGGCTTTTAACCTTCGCGAGGAGGGAAGATGTGCATTTACAAACCCTCACCTTACCAGCAGAGTCGCTTTCACCCAGAGGATCTCTCACTGCTGATTAGTCCTTTTAAGGACTCATTCAGCAGCTTCTATTTCCTCTACGTTGACAGTGGATCAGGCCATGATTCATAGATTCATAGATTCTAGGACTGGAAGGGACCTCGAGAGGCCATCGAATCCAGTCCCCTGCCCGCACGGCAGGACCAAACACCGTCTAGACCATCCCTGATGGTTTGATGATGACGTTACAAAGTTCTGTGTCTCTGCGTTTGGTGAGCGTTGAGGATTACAGTCTTTTTTAGAATTGTCTACACATGAAAGTTCATCTGGAATAAGATAGGGTGTGAATTTAAAGCACTTTAGTTTAATGCACTTCCTAAATGGATTAAGATAATCAGGAATGAAAGACACTCTTATTCTGGAATAAAAGCAGCCGTACATGGAGTTAATCAGGAACAGCTATTCCAGAATAACTCGCCATGTAGACAAGCTTCTCAGGGTGATGGATGCATTAACCTTACGAGAGCAAACACTAGGGCGATCTTTGGCACCAGCCTACATTGGCTCTCTAGATACTGACTGGCTGTAGGGGCACTCCGTGTTGATGGTGGGGGCGGGGGACAAGGCAGAGAACAGAGCACCCTCTGCGGGGTACGACTCACCCAAGGAAGTGAATGTTGCTCCCTAGCTCTGGGTACAGCCTGTGGAGAAAGGTCTCAGGCAGCAGCTGTCACCGGGCTCGGGGGTTTACGCTGACGCTGGCACAGCTCCGTAGTTTCACTGCTGCATTTTTAGCAATTGCTAAATCTGTCATGTTCTCACCAAGGATTTCTGCTTCGTGGGGAGAGGGCAAGGTTCTGCTATTTAGTGCTGTTGGTCCTGTCTAGGATCCCAGGGCACTTTGCTACAGTCGAGGTGTTAGGTCTGGGGCTAAATCCAGGTGTTGGTGAATTACATTGGTGCCCTGCATTCCCCTCCAGTTTAATTAGATTCAGTGGAGGCTTCCTCGCCCCTAAACACTGTTTACTGGTGCAGAGTGGCCGATACACAACTGGCCCATTCCACCCCAGAGGAGGATGCATTTCCATGGGGAGCAAAATGCCGACAAACTTAGAAAAGTATGTTGGGATCGTATGTCTGCAGTGGCCCCTCTGCACCCCAGTCATGAGAGAGGAAATCAGGCTACCAATGAAAACGCTACAGGGGGGCAGATGGGGAAAATGGAGCATCCAGCAATCCATGGAAGTGTTTTACCCCCGATGCCAGAGGGTGCGTGCATCCAGCTGGGGTGATACTAGCCAGCCCGCCTCATGGAGCAGGGACGGGCTGTGAACAGCCATTTAGGAAAGCCATTTCTACTAGCACAAACCAGAGCCCAGAGACACAAGCGAACCACTGACCCAGGGATGGGTGCAAACAGTGTGTGTGTGCATGTGTGTGTGTGGGGGGGGGGGGCAGAGTACAGGGCCCAAATGGGAACTGGTTCCCTTTACTTTACTTTGCTGT
>NW_020689174.1:0-748 GCF_002925995.2 Terrapene triunguis | reverse complement strand
GCTCTGCAGGGAACAGGGTGAATGGGGGAGTGGTGCAGAGCGGGGGAGGGGCTGGCTGAGCCAAGATGAAAGTCTGACACCCCTCCATCTCCTCTTCCCACCCCTCAGTGCAGAATTCCCTAGCCCCCATGTCCAGGATTCCCCCCCACACACACATTTCCCTTCTGTCAAGAATCCCCCCAACACACATCCAGGATCCCCTCCCCCACCCCATCAAAGCCTCCCCCCCATCAAGGATCCCCCCTGCTGATTCAAAGATTCCCCCCCCCACGTCCAGGATCCCCCACCTCCAGAATTCACCCCTCCTCTCAAAGACCCCACCTCTGCATCAGGGATCCCACTCCCTGCCCAAGTTCTGCCCACCCCATCCCATTTGCAGGATTCCCCCTCCCTCTAGGACCCCCCCAATCCAGGATCTTCCCTCCCCCTGCAACATCTTCTGTCTCTGTTCAGACTCTGCCCCGTGTTCAAAAAACTCCCCCCCCACACACACATCTCTATGATCCCCTCCCCCTCTCAAGAATTTCCTCTCCATAGCCTGAATTTCCCCCCCCCCAATCAATCACCCTCTGTGCCTCTGTCCCCCCTGTAAAAAATACCCCCCGCCTCTATGATCCCCTCCCCATGTCCTGGATTTCCTCCCCAAGTCAATTACCCTCTGTGCCTCTGCCCCCCCTGTAAAAAATACCCCCACCTCTATAATCCCCTCCCCATGTCCTGGATTTCCTCCCCAAGTCAATTACCCTCT
>NW_020689173.1:0-5436 GCF_002925995.2 Terrapene triunguis | reverse complement strand
CCCCCCCCCCCCCCATTGTGGCAGGGGCTCTCCGCTCTCCCCCCCGGTGGCCAGAGCGCCGGGGGGAGGGCGGAGAGCCCGGCTGGGGCTCTCCGCTCTCCCCGGCGGCGGGAGAGCCCCTGGCGGCCAGAGCACCGGGAGCAGGGCGGAGAGCCCGGCTGGGGCTCTCCGCTCTCCCCGGCGGCCAGAGAGCCCCCGGCGGCCAGAGTACCGGGAGGAGGGCGGCAAGCCCGGCCGGGGCTCTCCGCTCTCCCCCCGGCAGCCAGAGCGCCGGGAACAGGGCGGAGAGCCCAGCTGGGGCTCTCCGCTCTCCCCGGCGGCGAGAGAGCCCCCGGTGGTCAGAGCGCCAGGAGGAGGGCGGCAAGCCCGGCTGGGGCTCTCCGCTCTCCCCCCGGCGGCCAGAGAGCCCCTGGCGGCCGGAGCGCCGCGGGGAGGGCGGCGAGCCCGGTCGCGGCGCCACTCTCGGGCCGGAGCGCCCCGCCGTGCCGCCCCCCTCCAGGCGCCGCCCCAAGCACATGCTTGGTTGGCTGGTGCCTGGAGCCGGCCCTGCTCTTAACATCTCTTGCCAGCTGCAACTCCAAGTGTGATTTGGCCTTCCTGATTTCACTCCTGCATGCCTGAGCAATATTTGTATACTTCTCCCTGGTCATTTGTCCAATCTTCCACTTCTTGTAAGCTTCTTTTTTGTGTTTAAGATCAGCCAGGATTTCACTGTTAAGCCAAGGTGGTCGCCTGCCATATTTACTATTCTTTCTATACATCGGGATGGTTTGTTCCTGCAACCTCAATAAGGATCCTTTAAAATACAGCCAGCTCTCCTGGACTCCTTTGCCCCTCATGTTATTCCTCCAGGGGATATATCACATCCACCACTTTCCCCATATCCACAGAGCCAGTTATCTTATTATAGAAGGCAATCAGGTTGCTCAGGCATGACTTGCCCTTGGTGAGTCCATGTTGACTGTTCCTAATCACCTTCCTTTCCTCCATGTGCTTCAAAATGGTTTCCTTGAGGACCAGCTCCATGATTTTTCCAGCAACTGTTGTGGAGCTGACCGGTCTGTAGTTCCCTGGATTCTCCATCTTCCCTTTTTTAAAGATGGGCACTATATTTGCCTTTTTCCATTCGTCCGGGACCTCCCCCAATCACCATTGGTTTTCATAGATAATGGCCAGTGGCTCTGTAATCCCATCAGCCAACTTCCTCAGCACCCTCAGATGCATTGCATCCATCCCCAAGGACCTGTGAATGTCCAGCTTGTGAATGTCCAGCTTTTCCTTAACCTGTTTTTTCATCACTGAGGGCTGCTCACCTCCTCCCCATACTGTGCTGCCCAGTGCAGCAGTCTGGGAGCTGACCTTGTCTGTGAAGACCGAGGCAAAAAAAGCATTGAGTACTTCAGCTTTTTCCACATCATCTCTCACTAGGTTGCTTCCCTCATTCATTAAAGGTCCCACACTTTCCCTGACCTTCTTCTTGTTGCTAACATACCTGTAGAAACCCTTCTTGTTACTCTTCACATCCCTTGCTGCAACTCCAATTGTGCTTTGGCCTTCCTGATTACACCCCTGCATGCTCGGGCAATATTTTTATACTCTTCTCTAGCCATCTGTCCAAGTTTCCACTTCTTGTAAGCTTCCTTTTTGTGTTTAAGCTCACCGAAGATTTCTCTGTTAAGCCAAGCCGGTCGCCTGCCATATTTGCTATTCTTTCTGCCATATTTGCTATTCTTTGGTTCCTCCAGCACCTGCACCAAGAAGTTGTCCCCAACACTCTCCAAAAACTTCCTGGATTGTCTGTGCACTGCTGCATTGCTCTCCCAGCTAATGTCAGGGTGATTGAAGTGCCGTAGCAACAGCACTGTATTTTTTCAGGTGGTGGGATCATATGCTGAATGGTTTTTATGATAGTAAAGGTGTATAGGGAAGAATGACCTGATGTAAAAAACCTGCACACGTGTGTGCTCACCTGGAGTTCCTCCCACAGGACAGGACTTTGAGTTTTATGAATTTGCTATTGTGATGCTTTCCCTGTGTTTAATAGCAAATAGGTCTGCAGACTCAGTGCTACCTGTCTGATCAAATCATTCCCAGTTCCACGCCTGCCACCGACTCAGATCACAAGAGGTGCTGAGTGTCCGAAATCAATACAGGTTCGAATACTCGAGTGGAGGAGGGAAATTGAAAACGGAGGCAGATTGTAATTCAAAAATAGGTGGCCGTTTATTAATGGGGAACAAATCACAACTTGGGCTGGGGAGGAGCACTTTTATCAACTAACAATACAAACTCAATTGAAAGAGAAACAAGTGACCAACCAAAACTGTCACCAGAGCAGCACTATAAAACAGTCTGTTTACACTTACAACAAGGAAGCAGTAGTATAAAACAAGCTATATACAGTTAACAACAAGGAATCAGATAATTTACAACCAACTATTTACCAAAAGCCAGAACAAGTATATAAAACTGAGTAAACTGTAACCATTTGCCCTCTATACACTGTACAAGAGATTTGGTACCAAGTAATACAGAAAAAGGGCCTAACCAATAGGTTACCATCCGTTCGTATTTCCCCGGACATGTCCGGCTTTTGCGTCTCTAAATAGCCGTCCAGGAGGAATTGGTTACAAGGTTAAAATGTCCGGGGTTTTTTTCTCCCTCGCCTCCCTCCCTCCCTTCCATGCAGAGTGCGGCTGCTGATTGGGCGGCTTGGCCGATTGACCCACTCCCATTGGCCTCCAACAGCCAGAGCCCTCCCCTGCTCCCCCCTCCCTCTGTCTGCAGCCCTGTGTAACACACAAACCGACCCACCGGGCAGAGTATTTTGCAAACACGTGGAGCCAGAATGGTAAGGGGAGTCCGGGGGGGGGCAGTCAGGGAGTGGGGGAGTGTTGGATGGGTTCCCGGCCTCCACCTGCCACCCCCCCTCCTCGCGTCCCCCCCCTGTGGGCCCCGCCCCACCTGCCTCTCCCTTGTCTGCTGCCCCCGGGTCCTAGTGTCCCCCATCTACTAATGGGAAGACAGGCTGCCCTTACCCTGCCCTTCCACCCTAGCCCTGAGCCTCTCCAACATCCCAAACCCCTCAGCCCCAGCCCTCATCCCCCCACACCCTAATCCTCTGCTCCATCCCTGAGCCCCCTCCTGCATCATGAACCCCTCATCCTCAGACCCACAGCCCTCACCCCTGCATCCCCTCCTATCCCCAAACTCCCTCCCAAACCCCCTCCCCCCTTCCCACACACCCCCTCCTGCCCTCAAACTCCCTCCCAAAGCCTGCACCCCCTCCCTTTGCACTGCCTCCCACCCCCAAACTCCATCCCAGAGCCTGCACCCCTCACCCCCTCCTGCACGCCCACCCCCTGCCCCAGCCCGGAGCCTGCACCCAACACCCAAACTCTATCCTAGAACCTGCACCCTGCACCCCTCCTGCACCCTAATCCCCAGCCCAGGACCCGCACCCCAGACCTCCTCCCCCCACCCAACCCCCCTCCCAGAGCCTTAGGCAGGTGCGGGGGGGGGGTTCTGGGCACCACCAAAATTTCTACAACCCTGCCACCCATGCGAGTGGATAAGGGTTGGGGCAGTCAGGGGACAAGAAGCAGGGGGGGTTGGGGTTCTGAGGGGGGCAGTCAGGGAGTGGGAAGTGGGAGGGAGTGGATGGGGGCGGGGCTTCCCCCCCCCCCAGTGTCCTCTTTTTTGATTGTGGAAATATGGTAACCCTACTAACCAACAAAATGTCTACAAAAATTAATACATGCATACCACACTCCAGGCGCAGCTGACCAGCAGTACAGACACCAAGGACATGACGAGATGTAATCCAAAAGAACACGACACGAGCTAGCTAAATCCGGAGGAGATCCTGGCTGAAAGGGTGATCAGGCCTTCCAGCTAACACGCGGACACTCCTGCTGATTTAGACCAGAGACATAGTTTTGTTCGAAGACCCTTGCACGTGCTAGCATCTAATTGGTTCTCCGCCCCTACACCAACCAGGCTCTGAGCTGGTGCCCTCTACGTAACAGGCACTGCACACGGCACACTAGGCTTATGCACACGGCCCGCTGGAATTGTAGCACACGGTACCAATGTGACCTACAATTGACCAGGCGGAAGGTTCGAGAATGGTCACACGGCCCCAATGTGTTGCACACGACACCAAGGCACTGCACTCAGCACCAAGGTGCTGCACACGACACCGATGTGACCTTCTGACCGGCAATTGGCCATCCAGACGCCATAACAGGGCGTAGGGCTGCGACACTGAGTACGTCTCTCACTGAAGTCAGTGATTTTATGGGTTTTACAGACATAACTGTGAAAACCATGTCTCTCCCAAGCACTTTGGGGCTGCGGCTGACCCTTGTGCTCCAGTAGGCCATAGAATCTGCATGTGTGAGGACCTGTTTCAGTATGTGCTACTCCGTGACTGGGTATGTGGCCCAGCAGCCATCTCCTGTGCTGTACTGAGAAATAATGTAACTACAACCACCACTAGAAGGTGTTCACAGCAACTATTGCATTATAATTGATATAGATCATTGATGAGCAACCTGCCCAGACACTGCCTGGCTCGGGTCTTGCTATAAGCCTTTCTCAGCAGTAGCACTGAGCAATTTCACCCCAAAGCTGGACAGAGCTAGATCCATTCAAGGATGCTACATCCATCCACAGCAGCTGGGGATCTGCCCCATCATGCAGACTGCTGAGTCTTGGAGTGCAAGTGAGTGCAGTATAGCTGTCCCACAGCACAGCAGCATCCACAGGGTATCAGGCATAGTACTCTCCCACTCCCATAGGGAACTATGATGCGATTGGAATAACAGAGACTTGGTGGGATAACTCACATGACTGGAGTACTGTCATGGATGGATATAAACTGTTCAGGAAGGACAGGCAGGGCAGAAAAGGTGGGGGAGTTGCGTTGTATGTAAGAGAGGAGTATGACTGCTCAGAGCTGCGGTATGAAACTGCAGAAAAACCTGAGAGTCTCTGGATAAAGTTGAGAAGTGTGAGCAACAAGGGTGATGTCGTGGTGGGAGTCTGCTATAGACCACCAGACCAGGGGGATGAGGTGGACGAGGCTTTCTTCTGGCAACTAGCAGAAGTTGCTAGATCGCAGGCCCTGGTTCTCATGGGAGACTTTAATCACCCTGATATCTGCTGGGAGAGCAATACAGCGGTGCACAGACAATCCAGGAAGTCTTTGGAAAGTGTAGGGGACAATTTCTTGGTGCAATTGCTGGAGGAACCAACTAGGGGCAGAGCTTTTCTTGACCTGCTGCTCAGAAACAGGGAACAATTAGTAGGGGATGCAAAAGTGGATGGGAACCTGGGAGGCTGTGACCATGAGATGGTCGATTTCAGGATCCTGACACAAGGAAAAAAAGGAGAGCAGCAGAATACGGACCCTGGACTTCAGAAAAGCAGACT
>NW_020689172.1:3011-7865 GCF_002925995.2 Terrapene triunguis | reverse complement strand
TCGCCGAACTCCGAAACAGTAAAAGAAACGGCAAAACATTAGAAAAGGTCTCCAAGGCCATGAAGGACAGAGGCCATAACAGGGACGCTCAGCAGTGCCGCGTGAAAATTAAGGAGCTAAGGCAAGCCTACCACAAAGCCAGAGACGCAAACGGAAGGTCCGGGGCTGAGCCGCAAACATGCCGCTACTACGAGGAGCTGCATGCCATTCTAGGGGGTGCAGCCACCAGTAGCCCAAGCGTGTGCTATCAGTCCCTCTCTGGAAACAGAGAAGCGGGTTCGGCGGACGAGGAAGATGAGAATGGAGAGAACATAGATAGCTCACAGCAGCAAGGAAGCGGAGAAACCAGTTACCCCAACAGCCAGGATATGTTTGTCACCCTGGACCTGGAACCAGTAACCCCCGAACTCACCCAAGACCCTGAGGGCACACAGGGGACCTCTGGTGAGTGTACCTTTGTAAATATTACACATGGTTTAAAAACAAGCGTGTTTAATGATTAATGATTAATTTGCCCTGGCAATCGCGGCCAGTACAGCTACTGGAAAAGTCTGTTAACGTGTATGGGGATGGAGCGGAAATCCTCCAGGGACATCTCCAGAAAGCTCTCCTTCATGTACTCCCAAAGCCTTTGCAAAAGGTTTCTGGGGAGGGCTGCCTTATCCCGTCCGCCATGGTAGGACACTTTACCACGCCAGGCCAGTAGCACGTAGTCTGGAATCATTGCATAACAAAGCATGGCAGTGTATGGTCCCGGTGTTTGCTGGCATGCAGACAACATCCATTCCTTATCGCTCTTTGTTATCCTCAGGAGAGTGATATCATTCACGGTCACCTGGTTGAAATGGGGCGATTTTATTAATGGGACATTCAGAGGTGCCCCTTCCTGCTCTGCTGAACAGAAATATTCCCCGCTGTTAACCACGCGGTGGGGGGGAAGGGTGAAGTGACCATCCCAGAGAATTGGGTGTGTGGGGGAGGGGAGTTAGTTGGGTTTGTGCTGCATGTTAAACCTGAAATCGCAGCCCCTCCTTTTACATTGGAAACCCATTTTAAATGGCCAACCAAATGGGTGCTTGGTATGGGAAATGAGGGCAGTACTGTTTGAAACCATCCCCACATGTTAAGAAGGTTAAAAAAGCCCAAAGACTGTATGTCTTACCATGGCTGCCTGCAAGCTGAAATCTGTGTCCTGGCACTGCGTGAGTGATCTCTCACACCAAACCAGGAGACTCTCAATATAAGAGGAAAAATGCGACCTTGTAACGAAAGCACATGTGCTGTGTGATGTTGTGAACAGCAAAATCTAACGTGAAAGAGTCTACCCATTGTTCTCTAAAATGTATCTTTTTTAACAACCTCTCCCTTCTCCACCAGCTGCAAATCTTACTCCTTCGCAGAGGCTAGTGAATATTCGAAGAAGGAAGCGAAGGACGCGTGACGAAATGTTTACTGAACTACAGACTGCCTCCCACGCTGACAGAGCACAGCTGAATGCGTGGAGGCAGTCAATGACTGATTTTAAAAAAGCCCAATATGAGCGAGAGGAGAGGTGGCGTGCTGAATCGCGGGCTGAAGAGGAGAAGTTGCGTGCTGAAACGCATGGTGAAGAGGAGAGGTGGCGTCAACTTGTACTCAGAAAGCAAGAGTCGATGCTCCGGCTGCTGGAGCATCAAAGTGATATTCTCCTGCGTATGGTTGAGCTGCAGGAAAGGCAGCAGGAGCAGAGACCGCCGCTACAGCCCCTCTGTAACCAACAGACCTCCTCCCCAAGTCCCATTGCCTCCTCACCCAGACGCCCAAGAACACGGTGGGGGGGCCTCCGGCCACCCAATCACTCCAGCCTAGATGATTTCCAGTGCAATAAGTTTTAAAGTTTTAAAGTGCACTGTGTCTTTTTCCTTCCCTCCTCCCCCACCCATCCAGGCCTACCTTTGCAATTATCCCCCTAGTTGTGTGCTGAATTAATAAAGAATGCATGAATGTGAAGTAACAATGACTTTATTGCCTCTGCAAGTGGTGCTCGAAGGGGGGAGGGTAGTAGGGGAGGGTGGGGTGGTTGGTTTGCAGGGAAGTAGAGTTAACAGGGTGGTGGGGGAGGGGCAGAGGGTTCATCAAGGAGCAACAAACAGAAGTTTCACTCCGTAGCCTGGCCAGTCACAAAACTGGTTTTCAACGCTTCTCTGATGCGCACCGCGCCCTGCTGTGCTCCTCTAACCGCCCTGGTGTCTGGCTGCGCGTAATCAGCGGCCAGGCGATTTGCCTCAACCTCCCACCCCGCCATAAATGTCTCCCCCTTACTTTCACAGATATTGTGGAGCGCACAGCAAGCAGCAATAACAATGGGGATATTCTTTTCGCTAAGGTCTGAGCGAGTCAGTAAGCTGCGCCAGCGCGCTTTTAAACGGCCAAATGCACATTCCACCACCATTCGGCACTTGCTCAGCCTGTAGTTGAACAGGTCCTGACTCCTGTCCAGGCTGCCTGTGTACGGCTTCATGAGCCATGGCATTAAGGGGTAGGCTGGGTCCCCAAGGATAACGATAGGCATTTCAACATCCCCAATGGTTATTTTCTGGTCCGGGAAGAAAGTCCCTTCCTCCAGCTTTCGAAACAGAAGAGACTGCCTGAAGACGCGAGCATCATGTACCCTTCCCGGCCAGCCCACGTTGATGTCGGTGAAACGTCCCTTGTGATCCACCAGGGCTTGCAGCAGCATTGAAAAGTACCCCTTGCGGTTTATGTAGTCGGTGGCTTGGTGCGCCGGTGCCAAGATAGGGATATGGGTTCCGTCTATCGCCCCACCACAGTTTGGGAATCCCATTGCAGCAAAGCCATCCACTATGGTCTGCACGTTTCCCAGAGTCACTACCCTTGATATCACCAGGTCTCTCATTGCCCTGGCAACTTGGATCACAGCAGCCCCCACAGTAGATTTGCCCACTCCAAATTGATTCCCCACTGACCGGTAGCTGTCTGGCGTTGCAAGCTTCCACAGGGCTATCGCCACTCGTTTCTCCACTGTGAGGGCTGCTCTCATCCTGGTATTCTGGCGCTTCAGGGCAGGGGAAAGCAAGTCACAAAGTTCCATGAAAGTGCCCTTACGCATGAGAAAGTTTCGCAGCCACTGGGCATCGTCCCAGACTTGCAACACGATGCGGTCCCACCAGTCTGTGCTTGTTTCCCGGGCCCAGAATCGGCGGTCCACGGCATGAACCTGCCCCAGTAACACCATGATTTCCACATTGCTGGGGCCTGTGCCTTGTGAGAGGTCCATGTCAATTTCCTCATCACTATCATCGCCGCGCTGCAATCGCCTCCTCCTCAGCTGGTCCTGGTTTGGCTTTGGCATGTCCAGGAGGCTCTGCATATACTCCAGGACAATGCGCGTGGTGTTCATAGTGCTCATAATTGCCGCGGTGATCTGAGCGGGCTCCATGATCCCAGTGCTGGCTATGGCGTCTGGTCTGAAAAAAGGCGCGAAAGTAGTATCTGACGGACCAGGGGAGGGAGGGAGGGAGGGAGGGAGGGGTGAGTGACGACATGGCGTACAGGTACAGGGAATTAAAATCAAGAAAGGTGGCTTTGCATCAGGGAGAAACACAAACAACTGTCACACAGAATGCCCCCCCCCCCAAAGATTGAACTCAAAAGCCTGGGTTTAGCAGGAGGGAGGGGGGAAGCAAATGAATACAGAATAAATCTATTTTTTACATCTTAAGACGACGGTGCAGCATGACTGATAGCCCTTGGCATTTTCTGGGTGCTTGGCAGCAAATACTGGGCGCTTGGCAGTTAGCCTTCAGGTCTATTGCACAATCTGATACCCACTGCAGTATGACAACGATGGATACCAGTCGTAACATACTATCTTCTGCCCAAAAGGCAAGGGGTTGCTGCTGTGTAGCAATCTAGCCCCACGTCTGCCAGCCCCATGTCTGCCAGCACCCAGATCGCCATCGGCCTCTTCTGGGTGCTTAGCAGACAATACTGGGCACTTGGCAGAAAATAGCATACTACGACTCTGCTAACGTGCAATGAGCCAACAGGGCGCCTGGCAGAAAATAGCATACTACGACTGATAACCATCATTGTCTGCCCGGGTGCCCATGATCGACAGCCACTGCAGTACGACGACGACGGTTACCAGTCGTAATAAACCATCTTCTACCAAAAGGCAAGGGGCTGGTGCAATGCAGCCCTACGGCTGCCAGCCCCACAGCTGCCAGCACCCAGATCGCCAATGAAGGCTACCAGTCATGCTGCATCGTCTACCGCCAAAAGGCAGTAAGCTGCTGCTGCTGTTTAGCAATGCAGTCCCACGTTTGCCGGCACCCGGAAGACATATGGTGACGGTGAGCTGAGCTGAGCGGGCTCAATGCTTGGCGTGGTATGTTGTCTGCACAGGTAACCCAGGTAAAAAGGCGCGAATCTATTGTCTGCCGTTGCTGTGACGGCGGGGGAGGGGCCTGACGCAATGTACCCAGAACCCCTCGCGGCACTGCTTTGCATCATCCGGGCATTGCGATCTCAACCCATAATTCCAATGGGCGCCGGAGACTCCGGGAACTGTGGGATAGGTACCATAGTGCAATGCGCCGGAAGTCGACGCTAGCCTCGGTACTGTGGACGCGGTCCGCCGACTTCATGCACTTAGAGCATTTTATGTGGGGACACACACAATCGGCTGCATACAACCGGTTTCTATAAAACCGGCTTCTATAAATCCGACCTAATTTTGTAGTGTAGACATACCCTAAGAGGCAATACTTCCCCTCTCCCAAGCACTGAGTCTGAGTATAACGAGGGCCGGTGCAAGGAAGTTTCGTGCCCTAGGCGAAACTTCCACCTTGC
>NW_020689172.1:0-2911 GCF_002925995.2 Terrapene triunguis | reverse complement strand
GCCCCCCCTCCGCCCTGAGGCGCCCCCCCTGCGGCAGCTTCCCCCCCACCCTGAGGCGCTCCCCCCCCCACAGCAGCTCCCCACCCCCCTGGCCCAGGGAGCCGTGCGGCAGCTCCCCACCCCAGCTCACCTCTGCTCCGCCTCCTCTCCGAGCACGCCGCCCCCGCTCTAATTCTCCTCCCCTCCCAGGCTTGTGGCACCAAACAGCTGATTGGCGCCGCAAGCCTGGGAGGCGGGAGAAGTGGAGCGGCCGCTGCGCTGGGAGAGGGAGTCTGAGCCGCACGTGTCAGCGCGCCGCCGGCAGCCCAGCCCAGGAACGCTGTAAAAAAAATTGGGGGCACCGCTTTTTGGCGTCCTCAAATCTTGGCGCCCTAGGCAACCACCTAGTTTGCCTTAATGGTAGCACCGGCCCTGGCAGTGTCCATGTGCATGGCAGGTGTGAAAAGGATGTATGCCATAGAGGGGTGCTCAGTGCACTCCCCACACTCACCACCACAACTGGTTGTGTGGTGCACCCATCCCCAGCGAGGTGCTTCCATTGACTGATGGACAAACACCCAGCTGGGCGCTTTTGCTTGGGCATAAAATAATTATTTTGATTTATGTAAAAAACAAAAAGTTAATTTGAAGGGGGGAAATTGGTTTTAAAGTCACTTATGTATGCTGGGCCAGATCCACATCTGGTGTGAATGGGCATAGCTCCAGTGAAGTCAATGGGGCTCTGCTGATTTACATCAGCTGAGAATCAGTCCCACTCCTTTCAAAAGCAATCAGGTTTTGTTTTTACATAGTAATTAATGTTTGAATGCTTTAAATACCAGCATCAGCTGGCCCTTCTAGCTCTCTAAGCTACCCGTGCTGCTGCTGCCGCAGCTCCATGGCTGCTGGTGGAGGGATGTGTCTTCTAATTTAGCCCATATCCGCCCGAGTCCTTTCTCTTTCTCTGCTCCTCCTGACCAGCTGCATCCATTGTCAAGATCCTCCACCTGTAGATTTTCAGCAAGCAGCCCCGTTCTCAAAGCCCTGGCTATGCCCATGGAAAGGTGACCCTCCATTCACCAGGTACAGCTAGAAACTTTATCATGCGCAAGGCTATTCAACACCAAACTATGTTTAAAATCACTGAAACATGCAACAAACCTGCAACTGCAATGATAACGACTAAATGTCCAGGCAACAGCTCAATGGTGCATACTCTTTTAAACCCTCTGGAAGGGCTGCATCTGGCTCTTTGCCTCTCGCACACTGAATCTGCTAACTACGGCTTTGCATATTTTTTTAATCTAAGGTTTCTCATACGTAGTGACACTGCCCCATGGTTCACTCCTCTCTCATTGGCTAAGACACACCAGGAACAGGATGGAGAACAGGGTTTAGTGTCCTTAACTAAACAGCCTGTTTCTCTGGCCAGCGAATGCAGAATAATAATTTAAAAAAAAAAAAACCTTGGCAGAAAGGTCAATCAGTAACTCACTTCTGACTCCATGTATTCACTAGCTCATTAGTCTGCACAGTGCTAGTGTTAAGACCTGGCTTGTCAGGGACCGTAGATGAAATCACCCTCATTAGTTATGTTATTTTTATGATGTGCAGCTGTGTAAAGCACGGAGATATAGGTCTTGGCCCGGAGAATGTGCAGTCTATGAAATGGACATGACAAAACAAGATACGTGGGGAAACCCACAGGAGGTATCATGTTATTTTGAATGCTCTGCTACAATCTTTGATCCCACAGTACTGCATATATCAGTATATGCAGAGTATATCTCAGCATAGTGTGTTTATATTACATTCAACAATCTATGCTAAAAGAACATTAAGGTTGCAAAGTCAAGCACTCAGAAATTAGGAAAAGCCAGAATTCAGGTTGCCCCTTCAACCTTAAGTCAGCCCCCTAATGTGTTTGTATTCGGATACAGTCTTTAATTACATGAGCACATCCTATTTTGTCCCCAGGACCTTCTGCCTCATTCAGTGCACAGGATGGATGGTGTCAGTATTTCCTTTTATCTTCAGCATTTACTGTGTGGCTCAGGAATTGATTTACCACGAACCATCCAAACCCTGCTCTGAATACAGAATGATTAAGGGAAATGTCTGTGGTGCTGTCTGTCACCATAGAACAAAGTGATTCACAAACTTCAATGAACATATCTTCACAACACTGCTGTGAGCTGAGTGGGTATCATTGGGGAACTGAGGTGCAGAACTGTCAGCAGCCACTGATTTTGGGTGGCTAATGTGAGACAACTAAGGTACTTGGCATTTTCAAAGCACTTAATATATTCAGAGCACGGCTCCCATTGACTTCAATTGCGGTTGTGAGTGCTCAGCACTTCTGCAAATCTGGTCCACGTTATGTCATATTGGACAACCAGAAATGGAGGAGCACACAACTAGTGACCACCTGTGAATAGTCTGGTTTAAGTGACTTGCCCGGCATCACACAGCAACTCTGTGGCAAAGCCAGGGATGGAATCCAATTCTCCAGGGCCTCATTCGACCACTGTAACCAGGAGACCATCCTTTCTCTGCCTGCAATCTCGTCTCAAGTAGTTCTGCAATCTCTTTTCTCAATTCAGACACTGTGCCTTCGCTCCACAATACCAAAATAACTATCTACTCGGTATTTCCGCCTCACTGGTTATGCAAAGAAACTATTTGCATAGCTTTTCCTCATTGGAGGCCTATCAGACCCAGAGGGACTTCTCACCTCTGCTCTAGCTAAAGAATTTATTTTCTGCCTCTTTGGAAACTTTGTTAATTTCCTTTTCATCGCCATTCTACATGACAACATTTATGTTCTTTCCTATTTGTCTCACCAAGTGTAGAGCTCCATTTATTATAGAACTGATTTTGCTCAGCTACAATCAGTTTCATACAATGGAGAAAAATAACAAAACATAGTTTG
>NW_020689171.1:7383-8273 GCF_002925995.2 Terrapene triunguis | reverse complement strand
TCCCCTCCCTAATTCAAAGCAGGGCGTCATGAGCGACATCACCCTCCTGAGGATCCCGGACACCCAGAGAGAACGCATGCTGCGGGAAAGCATGCAGAAACCGGGGCCGTATGCCGCCATGCTATGTCGGGCCATGATCCCCGAGTACCTGATTGTGGCGTGGAGGGGACATGTCTGCTACCACGGAGGGCCCACTAAGATCGCCCTACCCCGGAACCTGATCAACAGGCTTGAGATCTACCTCCACGAGACCTACGAGGAGTTCTCCTACGAGGATTTCTCGTCGATCCCCGGCCACATTGACCGGATTTTCGCGTAGGTGCACTGGGACTTTGGAGTGGAGCGTCTTCGGCCTGGGAATCATGTAGTAACGGACATTGAGAAAATTTTTTAAAATACTTGGGACTAAATTGAGAAGAGCCTAAGACAGAGAAATCATGAAAACCCATTTGTTACCTTTGTAAATATTCCTGTTTTGTACCTGATTATTTTTTTACTAGTTTACAGCACTTTTATAAATATACATTGTTAATAGTATAAATATTACCGTTCTGTTTTAAATAAATGTTTACATGTTTACAGCACTTACTGCTTGATCCTTCCCCTGATTCTGTGTCCGGGGTAAGGGATGGGGACGGTTGGTACGGGATCTCGGTAAGGGTGATGAAGAGCTCCTGGCTGTCGGGGAAATCAGCGGTGCCAGCGCTGTCGACTGCCTCGTCCTCCTCATCTCCTTCTTCATCTTCCCCGTCCGCTACCATGTCCGACGAGGAACCGGCCGCGGACATGATCCCATCCTCGGAGTCCACGGTCAGGGGTGGGGTAGTGGTGGCGGCCGCTCCCAGGATGGAATGCAGTGCCTCGTAGAAACGGGATGTGTGGGGCTGGGA
>NW_020689171.1:0-7283 GCF_002925995.2 Terrapene triunguis | reverse complement strand
AGGGTGATGAAGAGCTCCTGGCTGTCGGGGAAATCAGCGGTGCCAGCGCTGTCGACTGCCTCGTCCTCCTCATCTCCTTCTTCATCTTCCCCGTCCGCTGTCATGTCCGACGAGGAACCGGCCGCGGACATGATCCCATCCTCGGAGTCCACGGTCAGGGGTGGGGTAGTGGTGGCGGCCGCTCCCAGGATGGAATGCAGTGCCTCGTAGAAACGGGATGTGTGGGGCTGGGATCCGGAGCGTCCGTTAGCCTCTTTGGTTTTTTGGTAGCCTTGTCTCAGCTCCTTGATTTTCACGCGGCACTGCGTTGCATCCCGGCTGTAGCCTCTCTCTGCCATGGCTTTGGAGATCTTCTCGTAGATCTTAGCATTCCTTCTTTTGGAGCGCAGCTCTGAAAGCACGGACTCATCGCCCCACACTGCGATGAGATCCAAGACTTCCCGATCAGTCCATGCTGGGGCCCTCTTTCTATTAGATTGCACGGCCATCTCTGCTGGAGAGCTCTGCATAGTTGCCACTGCTGCTGAGCTCCCCTCGATGTCCAAACAGGAACTGAGATTCAAACTGCCCAGACAGGAAAATGAATTCAAATTTTCCCGGGGGTGTGGCTGGTCAGAGCATCCGAGCTCGGACTGCTGTCCAGAGCGTCAACAGAGTGGTGCACTGTGGGATAGCTCCCGGAGCTATTACCGTCGATTTCCATCCACACCTAGCCTAATTCGATATGGCCATGTCGAATTTAGCGCTAATCCTCTCGTTGGGGAGGATTACAGAAATCGATTTAAAGAGAGCTTTATGTCGAACTAAATGGCTTCCTGGTGTGGACGGGTGCAGGGTTAATTCGATATAACGGCGCTAAAGTCGACATAAAAGCCTAGTGTAGACCAGGCCTTAAAGATACTCATATTTTGGATTTATAATGCTGTAAGACGTTATTCTTTATTCTTTGGCACCAAGAAACACAATTTTCCACAGTATTCGCTCGATTCATAACCATCTACCTGCGACGTGTGTTAAAATGACCATTTGACATGTATCAACTCGCGATATCTCCGCTCTACATGAATTTCCGGCTATGCGACCTTGATGTATATTCGAGTTAGGTGTCACTAGCATTGCAGCTCTTGCTGCTGGTGGATGTGTTTCATTGTGGCTGAGTTATTGCTTATTAAAATTGCAGAGTGGGTCATCTTGATCCAATGTCGCAAATTGGAAAAAAAAATTCGCTAAAATATTATTTATGTTTGCAGTAAATAAAAGATTTGACATATTAATACATTCTCAGAAATGTAGAGACTGAATTATAATTCATATTCCCTCCATACATGCAGGGGAATTAAAATAATGATATCTTCATTATTTTATTTGTATTTTTTAAATCTTTTTAATTTTTTTTAATTTGTTTTTTTCCCTCGAATTTGGCGCCCCATTTAACTTGGCACCCTAGGCGACCACCTAGTTCACCTACATGGATGGGCCACCCTGGTGTACAAACACTAATTGCTTTTCAGCATGGCGTGGAGTAATGTGAGACTATCTGGGCATGAGACAATCCAGTCCCAAAGGGGGAAATCAGGACTAATGATCACTCTACTAATGGGGGCAGGGGGCATCAGAATAGATAAGATGCTCAGGGTGTGTTTGTCTTGCTCTCTGGAGTGGTTCACAACTATGAGTGCCAACCTATGGGCAGCCTGGCAGAAATTCGGGCAGACAGCCCAAGCTGGTGGTGCCTTCTGTAATTAGATTTCACCAAGCCAGTGACAAATGTGAACTCCTGGATCACTAGCCCAGTCTTACCCTAGACTCACAGACAGTCCCCTTAGAGTCTCCAGTCTGTCTTGCCAGCCAGACAAACTGGAATTTGTGATAAATGGTCACTTAAACCACAAATCACATCCCAACATGTTGCTCCCAGTCCCAAGAGATCAGTCACTTACCCCAGAGCAACTGGTACCCTAGATCTTACACCAAAGACAATGCTGGCAGACAGTTCTATAGTAAACTAACTAAAGGTTCATTACCTAAGGAAAGGAAGTGAGAGTTATTGAGCTGTTAAAGCAGGTAAAACATACGCACAGGTGAGTCACAGTTTGTAATTCCAAAGAGTGGCAGTGATGTAATAAACTGCCAGTTTCCCAAAAGTCTTTTCAGGGTACCGAGATTGTCCTGTGGAGTTCGACTTTCTATCCGGTACACTTCCCTGTAAGAGTCCAAACAGTCCAGAGATAAAGGATCTTTCCTTGAATCCACACTTATGGCTTCTTCTCACACAAAAAAAGGCTGACAGGGTCAATACCCACATGGGCTTTTCCTTCGATGACAGAGTGGGAGGAACCCATTTTGAGTCTTTGACCTCCGACTCTCACGCACAACGCCCACTTGCTTTGAAATTAGCTCTTTTCTCTTAAAGTTCTTTATTTGCAATCCACGAGGCTTCTTCCTTGTTTGATGGGTTATTTAGTTACAGAGGTATACACTATGGAAATGTTCGCTACTACATTATAACAAGATATAGTTAAGTGAAAACAATGCAAGTAACATCCCATTAGTTGTCATGAAGTTTAAACCCCAAACACACTCTTATACATGTAACAATCACTTTGATCTATCCTAATACACAAGTGAATTGGCCTAGGGCTCTGGCATGAACTGGTACCTGTTCTGCCAGAGTCAGAGAGTTTACACCAGGAAATCTGGTGGAGGGTCACAGAGATGCGCTGGCTAATCCCAACAACAAGACCACAGTGACCAGCCCTAGCCAGGGCACTGAGAGAATTCCCCCCATGTATGCAGGAATCTCTGGTGTGCAGTATGGAGTTAGTGCTACATGGAGCATTTTCCACACTGAGAACAACTCAGCAATCACTTCCCTGTGGCGATTTGCTGATGCCTGATACTCTGGAAGCACCAAATGAACCTTTCCCCAAATTCAAGATCTCTCGAATTGAATCTTTTCCTGCAGTCAGGCTATTCCTAGGGTCTCTCAAACCTGGGTGGATTCTCTGATGTTTAATGAGGTGTGATCGCTGAATGAAACTTTTCCCACAAGCAAGGCATTTATGAAGTTGTGACCAGGGTCCTGAGGTGTGGGGGACACAGTGAGTTAGGGCAAATGGCAAAGAATGGGGCAGACAATCCTCAAAACTGGTGGCTATTCCAATACTTCAATTCACCAAGCCAACAACAAACCAGCTTCTACAAAACCTTACTGGCTACGCAGAGGCCAAAGCACAGCTCCCTTGAAGCAACCCAGCCTTGGGCTCCCTCCCAGGCAGCCCAGTGAAATATAATGGGGATTACTGAAAATCTTGTTCATAATATAAAAAGTTCTACCAATCCCAAAGGATCGGACACATTGCCCCCAAGTTAATGAATACTTCAGTTCTTACCCAAATACACGCTTACAGCCTATTCTTGTTAACTAAACTAAGATTTATTAAAAGAAGAAAAGAGAGATAGTATTGGTTAGAAGATCATTATACATACAGACATGAATAGAGTCCTTAGGGCAGTTTCACTGTAGAGATGGTACTTTAGAATTGCAAAGAGTCCTTTTCAGAATCATTTTATCAGGTTATAGTCCAATGTCTAAATGTTCAATATCAGGGGGGTCCAGCTGGACTGGAGATCTGTCTTAAAGACTCAAACTCCCCCTCGAATAAAGTTTAAGAAGAGCTGAGATAAAAGGATCAGGTCCCAAGAGTTTTTCTAGAGATTTTTGCAGCCTCTCGTCAGCAGGCAGTCCTTGGGTGAACAATAGGCTTTTGAAGTAAGCTTCTATTTCCTAAACATCACAGGTAAATAATTACAAGGATTAACATAAGGTAATTATCCATAAAGCAGTTCATAGACAGTTATCCACAAACTTTAAAAAGACATACAGACAATGTCATTATTACACCCAAGTTTCATCTAAATGTTAATATTCCCTTTTGATCTCTGAATTAACAGAATACAGCGCTAAACAGGAACGATTTGTTTACATTGTTAACCTCTAACCAGATAAAGGTAAACATAGACTACTACAGTTACCATCTTCCTCCAGGTCTTTAACAATAACAGTTTACATTTCAAAGTTGTCTATCTAACGTGGAATGGCCCTAATTACCATTTACACACTTTTCGAACATGTCTCTAAAAGTTGAATCTGGGTCAATTAGCCTAAAAGTTTCTTAACCCTTTCTGGCCATGTGTCACAGAAGTTTATATCTTGTGTGGATTCTCCCATGTTTAATGAGGTGTGATCTCTGTGTGAAACTTTTCCCACAGTCCAAGCACTTATGGGGTCTCTCTCCTGTGTGGATTGCCTGATGTTTAACAAGGTCTGACCTCAGTATGAAACTTTTTCCACAGTCCAAGCACTTATAGGGTCTCTCTTATGTTTGGCTTATCTGGTGTGTAATTAGTGCTGACTTGCAATTCAAACATTTCCCACACTCAAGGGCTTGATAGGGTTTCTCTCCCATGTGGTTTCTCCCATAGTTATTCAGGTCTGAGCGGTTATTGAAACTTTCTCCACAGTCCAAGCATTGAAGTGGTTTCTGTCCAGTATGGATTGTCTGATGTGTCACAAGGTGTGATCTCAGAATGAATCCTTTCCCACATTCGAGGCACTGATAGGGTTTTTCTTCCTTGGGATTTGTCTGCTGGACTGTGGGATCCTTGTCTCCTCCCCAACATTTAATGGATTCATCCACTTCCTTCGGTAGTTAACCAGCAGCTTCTCTGACCTGTGCCAATTTCCCCAGGCTTCTCCCTCTTCCAAGCACTGGGAAAAATTCCCTTCAGCTCTTCCCACAAAGGTCTCCTGTGGTTCCACTTCCCCAGGAACTTCCTCATGATGATTCCCCTCCTCATTCTCACTCACTCTCTCATCACCTGCTGGGGGAGAAAGACAATCCAGACAGGAGTCGTTGTGCTCGGGAGAAAGATGAATAGCACAGAGGGAAAACCCAACACGCTAATGCTGTGAAGATAAGCAATTGGATTCTGCCTCCACATCCCACCCAAACACTCAGAGGGATGGAAATATGGGAAGGAAACTCCTGCAGCTAACAGGATGGGTGGAAAGCCGTGAGTGATATCTGCTGACTACAGCCCTGCTCTGGGTGAGATGAGGCAGAACTGAGGGCTTTTACTGATACCACATTTTTGGGATTCTCAACTTTTTCCTTCGTTAGCCAAAAGAAGGCAGTCCTCACCTGTGTGGGTGCCTCTGAGATCTCTGTTTCCTCTGAGGCCTGGAGATGGGGCACCCACGGCTCTTCCCCTCGTTCCAGCCAGGCGATCAGCTCAGGTTTGGGAATGGGAAACCCTGCACAGGGGGTGAAATCAGGGTGCATGGAGTATTGAGAGAGTGTCTGTCATAAAGGGCATTCCATGTCCCGGTGCTGTGCTGGGAGAATCTGGAATCCCAGGGGATGGGAACATGGTCACTGAGCCCCCTTGGGGGAAGGATATGTCTGGGGAGGTGGGGAGAATTGTGATGCCCTCACTAGCAGTTCCCAGGATCTGTGCACGTTGGGGGCTTTGCTGATGCATACACAGCTCTAGAGTTAAACCCCTGCCTATTTCTAAAACCTGCAGAGCCCTCCCTATGGCTGGAGTAATTCCCAAGGAAGCAGGTGAACAGGGATTCTCTGTGTGAATGAGAAACAATATAGATGGGGAAATACACAGCTTCTCCCCCTTGAAAGCTGGAGGGGTGGGGATGGTTTAGCACATCTATTAGGTTTGACACCCATATCCCATTGAAGGGGTTTGGAGATGCAAGTCTCTCTCACATGGTAGCTGTGGTTATTTAACCAGATGGTTATTAAGACTCCTTCTCAGCTCCATTTACTTACCACCTTTAGTTACTTACTGTAAATAAAACATTACAAACAATTCTTGTTTGTTCCACTTTAATGTCCCAGCTGCATTTGTCGGGGGCAGAGTCCTGGGATTTGCTTCCTGACTTGGTTGTGCCCCCCCCCAACCCTCTCAGGGAATATCACACCTCTAGGAGGAGAGTTTGGGTTTTACTGGGATGTGTCACTATCCAGCCTGTGCTCTGTCTCTGTCCTGTACACACCCATGTCAATCAGGAATTGCTCAGCTGTGCTCTGCGGAGAGGTGACTGGTTACACAGGGGGCAATCCATGAAGGGACTTGGTGTTGCAATGCTGAGCATCACAGGGCCTAATTTGTAGGTAACCAGAAAATCACATTCTGCAAAACTGAGGCCTGGTCTACACTACGAGGTTAGGTCGACTTTAGCCGCGTTAAATCGACTTAAGCCTGGACACGTTTACACTACGAAGCCCTTTCTGTCGACTTAAAGGGCCCTTTAAACCGGTTTCCTAACACCACCTCGACAAGGGGATTAGCGATAAAATCGGCCTTAGGGGGTCGGAATTGGGTTAGTGTGGACGGAATTCGACATTACTGGCCTCCGGGAGCTATCCCACAGTGCTTCATTGTGACCGCTCTGGACAGCACTCTCATCTCAGATGCACTGGCCAGGTAGACAGGAAAAGCCCCGCGAACGTTTGAATTTCATTTCCTGTTTGCTCAGCGTGGAGAGCACAGGTGACCATGCAGAGCCCATCAGCACAGGTAACCATAATGGAGTCCCAGTCCCAGTCCCAGGATCGCAGAAGAGCTCCAGCCTGGACCGAACGGGAGGTACAGGATCTGATCGCCATCTGGGGAGATGAAGCAGTGCTCGCCGAACTCCGAAACAGTAAAAGAAACGGCAAAACATTAGAAAAGATCTCCAAGGCCATGAAGGACAGAGGCCATAACAGGGACGCGCGGCAGTGCCGCGTGAAAATTAAGGAGCTAAGGCAAGCCTACCACAAAGTCAGAGACGCAAACGGAAGGTCCGGGGCAGAGCCGCAAACATGCCGCTACTACGCGGAGCTGCATGCCATTCTAGGGCGTGCAGCCACCACTAGCCCAAGCGTGTTCTATGAGTCCCTCTCTGCAAACGGGGAAGCGGGTTCGGCGGACGAGGAAGATGAGGATGGAGAGAACATAGATAGCTCACAGCAGCAAGGAAGCGGAGAAACCAGTTACCCCAACAGCCAGGATATGTTTGTCACCCTGGACCTGGAAACAGTAACCCCCGAACTGACCCAAGACCCTGAGGGCACACAGGGGACCTCTGGTGAGTGTACCTTTGCAAAAATTACACATGGTTTAAAAACAAGCGTGTTTAATGATTAATGATTAATTTGCCCTGGCAATCGCGGCCAGTACAGCTACTGGAAAAGTCTGTTAACGTGTATGGGGATGGA
>NW_020689170.1:0-3925 GCF_002925995.2 Terrapene triunguis | reverse complement strand
ACCCGGCCCTTGTTGCTGCCAACTTAGATGGGCAGAAGGGTTACATATGCATGAGAATGTTTTAATTAGGGGGTTAGAATGTAATGTATAAAAATAAAGACAAATGAAGTAGCTCTGTAAACTGAGTCTGCACAAAGTTACAAAAAGAAAATTAAAAATTTAACAATAAGGGACTGGAGAAAATACAGGGGAAGACTAGTCAAGCATAGCAGAAACCAGAGATTTGAAAAGAGTCACCCTGTCCTCAAGGAAAGTAACTTGATCATTTACTTTTCTTGACTTATCTCTTTTTACATGTATATGTAATTCATATGTAATAATAACCCTGTCTTAAAATGTATATAACAAAAGCTAAAAAAAACCCTCTTTAAGTCTAGATTGGAGTGGATCTTGTTTCTCACCAACAAAGGTATCAAGCAAAGAAATATGTTATTCTCCTTCCTTCAGCTTCACCATTAAAGTTCACTGCTTTTCTGAAAAGTGATAATATAAAACAGATGTACCAATCCTTAAAGCTGCTGCTCAACTTCTGGGCTTGGCTGGGAGATATCCCACAGTGTTTAGACCCACTGAACACACCCAGGCTTCTAATAACATCTGGGACTGGTCCATTGCCAGTGCAGCACAAACCATAGAACAAGGCAACCTGGTGGATACAGGTCCACTGAACCAAACAAAAGTTTATAAAGAGTAGCATTTTTAAAGTTATACAATGCTCTATTCTGTTATTCTGATAAAAAAAGAACTCCCACAATTCAGGGGTGAAAATTACATTATTCTGAACATTTTTATATGAAAATATCAGAATAACAACAATGAAATATCAAATGGAAGCAACAAGAACGATGGAAATGAAAAGAGACATGGATAGTAAAACAAAGCTATTGTCTAAAAAGTATATAAATGCTGTCATTTTACTCATGTAAAGCACTTAGCCCACTGGTTTTCCTTATCACTTTCTGCTAGTATTTTTGTATTATGGTCATATGAGCTATATTTTCATTAATTTCTGAGTCAAACAATTGTCCCTCCACCCTCCGCCACTTAACAGCCTTTAGCATCAAAGCAATCTGATCTGCCATCAACAAGAAATTATTAAAGCCACTGCTATCATTTTCCTTCAAGAAATTGAACTTTTCCGATCTCTGCATCTGTATAGTTTCATCTTAGGCATTTATTTACATCACAAACAATAGTATCATATTAGGACATTAAAGCTTTCTTCTAAATAACTCACACTAAGTTACATTTATTGCAACCAAGAGAAAGCAGGGTTTCCGTTAAAAGAAATAAATGACAGCTCTGTTAAGTATTGGAAGAGGCACACACATCTACAAGACTTGGTTTGAATCTTGTTTTCCCAGTTTATAGCAGTGACACTGCACCCCGTATTCTTCATAGTGATATTATTATGATATGATACTTTCAGTCTAGATAGCTGGTTGGGAAGGGCCTGTTCAGGGCAATGAGCCATTAGGGGAAACAATAGGCCTTAGGAGAAGCCTGTCTCCCACCTGGTGAGCCTTCCTCAAAACACTCCAGACAGCCTGTAAATAATGGCTGCTATGACTCTACAAGGACATGTGACCAGGCCATATGATTCTGGATTCCATCTTGGAATGTCAGTATTTTTCCACAAACCGCTCTGGGAACCAAGTTTTGAAACAAAGGGTTGCTGCCATATGCTAAAGCTATATAAGACAGGGAGTGACATCATCTGTTGTTCTTCACTCCCCACACAAGAAGACTTCTGGAAACACCTGGGGGGGGGGGAACTGGACTGGGGGAAGTGCTGGTCCTAGGCTAAAGGGATTTCTAGCCTGTGTATGAAGACCTGAGAAACCAAAGCTGTAAAGCTAATGCAGCTTGTGCCTTAAGAATCTACAAGTCTGCCTGTACCATCAGTTAGACTGGATATGAACAGCAGAGTCTCACCCTATCTAGTATATTAAGCTTAGGGTACGTCTATACCCAGCCACTAGTTCGGCGGCTGGCAATTGAACTTCTGGGTTCGACTTATCGCATCTTGTCTGGACGAGATAAGTCGAACCCGGAAGTGCTCGCCGTCGACTGCGGTACTCCTGCTCGGCGAGAGGAGTACCGCGGAGTCGACGGGGGAGCCTGCCTGCCGCGTCTGGACCGAGGTAAGTTCAAACTAAGGTACTTCGAACTTCAGCTACCTTATTCATGTAGCTGAAGTTGCGTACCTTAGTTCGAATTGGGGGGTTAGTGTAGACCAGGCCTTAGTTTGCATTTTTGTTTATTTGCTAGGTAATCCACTTTGATCTGTTTGCTACCAATGTTTGCTTTTGTAGTTAATACATTTATTTTATGTTTTAATCTAAACCAGTGAGTTTGGAGTGAAGTGCATGGGATTTGCTCAGAGAGACTGTTGTATATTTCTCTCCACTGCACATTGGGAGGGGGAGGGACGAACTCTATGAACTTACACTGTACAGTTCCCTGTGCAGCGCAAGCCGGTGTAATTTTGGATTTATGCTCCAGAGGGGGTGCATGCCTGGGGAGCTTTAGCCTTTCTACTGTTGGTTCATGCAGTGGCTAGTCAGAGAGCCTGCATGTAACTGCAGTTGGGTATCTCCTTACCTGTGGGTATGCTGGTGGAAGTATAAAACCGAGAGCATATCTTCAGCTTGGTGGAGAGAACATCAATTCCAAGAAACCAGAGAAGCCCTTCTGTGTGATAAGGGCACTTAGGACAGTGTTGGGGACCCCCCCTAGGCATAGCTACCAGGTAACTCGGGAGAGTGGAAGGCCAAAGTGTCGATGAAGCTCTTTTGCTCTGGGCCTAGCGGAACCCCCAGACTCCATCTTGTGAACTCTCACTTACTTCTGTGTGTAATGCTTACAGGCTACAGCAAAAATGTATTGGTCAGCGTTTTTAGCAGATGGCTTCAGTTTCACTCACACTAGCAGAAATAATAAAGATAAGAAAGAGGAATAGTTAGTTTTGCAGATGTCTAACTCAAGGCCGCAGAGACTGGGAAAGTTTTCTCACAGGCGTATGGGAACTTTTCTAATTGTGACGGCTAGAGAAGGGAGGGGTGGAAGGAATAAGAGGGAGTTAACAGACAAAGGCTTACACAGAAACTGCTTGAAGTATAAAAAGTAAACGCTGTTTGTATTTGTGGCACTGGATTTGAGACATGCTGGTCTCCTAGTGTCTTTTCAGAGCTCTGGAATAAACTTGGCTTGCTTTCTCCCCTCGGTGTCTTTATTGGTGCTAAGCACACCGGGCCAACGGACCATTTTGATGTCCGCCTCGAGCCCCTCAGGCGGTGACAACAGTGTCTCCATGGCCCATTTGACAGCAAGGTATTCTCTCGACTACCATGTATTTCTGTTCTCTTGGGAGAAGCTTTCTGCTTAGGTAGAGGATTGGGTGTTCCTCTTCTCCTACCATTTGTGATAGAACAGCCACCAACCCTACCTCAGAAGCATCTGTTTGTAAAATAAATTCTTTGTTAAAGTCTGGGGCTATGAGTACGGTGTAATTACAGAGGGCTGTCCGAAGGTCTGTGAATGCCCCTGCTGCTGCGACGGTCCACTTCACCATGTCTGGACCTTGGGCCTTTACCAGGTCTGTTAGGGGACTTGCCCTAGTGGCAAAGTGTGAAATAAAATGTCTGTAATACCCTACTATGCCTAGGAATGCAGAGACCTGCTTCTTCCGGGTCGGCCGGGGCCAGTTTTGAATCGCCTCTGGCTTATTCATTTGGGGTTTCACTATGCCCCTTCCTACAATAAACCCCAGGTACTTAGCCTCTACTAGCCCTATGGCACATTTATCGGGATTAGCAGTGTGGCCAGCCCACCTTAAGGTGTGCAGTACTGCCTCAACTTTCTCCAAGTGGGTTCCCCAGTCTGGTGTATGGATGATTACATCATCTAGGTATGCGGCTGCATA
>NW_020689169.1:0-6119 GCF_002925995.2 Terrapene triunguis | reverse complement strand
TTTTCGGGAAGGAATTTTTTCGGTGCGGGCTCTTTGGGAGAGGAGGGTTAGGCATGCATGCCTAGATGCGGAATAGTGCATTGATGTGGTTTATCACATCGCAGTAATCGGCCTCGGTAATCTCTTCGAATGTCTCATCCAGAATGTGTGCAATGCGCTTGTGCAGGTTTATCGGGAGAGCCACCGTGGTCCTTGTCCCAGCCAGGTTAACGTGTCCGTGCCACTGTGCTGTGAGGGGCGGGGGGACCATTGCAGCACACAGGCAAGCTGCATATGGGCCAGGGCGGCAGCCGCATTGAAGTAGAAGACCCTCCCTTGCTTCCCAGGTCACCCTCAGCAGCGAGATATCGTCCAGGACGAACTCCTGTGGAAAATGTTGGGACAGTGTTCAGTGTAGGTGCCCCCTGCAGCTGTTGGCTCTCCCCAAGGCACAGAAACCCAGAGGACAGTACAGCCCTGAAACAATCAGTCCCCCTTGCTCACCATTTTGAGGATCCCGTGGGTTATGTGTGCTCTGTTTGGGACGGGAAAATTATGCTATTGTGTAGACCCTGTGTGTGCCCTCCTTAAGTGCGGGGGAAATCATTACTCTGTCTGCTATAAACAATGCTGCCTCTATTAAATGTTGCATTTTGCCTATACAGCTGCAACAACCTTGAGACCTTAGCCGTCCCTTTTATCGCCTGCTCAGAGACTGCAAAGACTCAGGAAGAGACCGCGAAAAATCAAAGAAGACATGCTGCAAGAAGTGATGCGGCAATCTATTAAAGAGAATGAAAAAGCACAGAACTGGAGGGAGAGAGAAAGCAGGATCCGCCAGGAAAACACAGTGCACCAGCGGCAAAGCACGGAGCACCAGCAGCAAAGCACGGATCGGCTCATAAGCATCCTGGAGCGCCAAGCAGACGCTATCCAGGAGCTCGTAGCCATGCAGAAGGAGCAGTACCGCAAACGCCCCCCCCCCCCCCCACCCCTTGTCCCAAAACTCTTTCCCTTGTGCCCCACTGTTACCTCCAACCCACTTTCCCCAACTTCCGGGTTCTTCATGCCACCAGCTGCCTCCAACACCAGTATCTTCACCACCCAGCCCTGAAAACCACAACCCTAACCCTCTGCACTCAACCCCCATCACCATGCAGTATAGCTATCCTGAAGTGCAGCACTCACTGCACAGCACACCAGACAGGACATACGCGAATCTGTGATTGTACCGTTCCCCACTCCACCCCCTTGCCCTTTCTGATTCCCAAGCAGTTGTGTTTCTTTTCAATAAATAAATTTTCTTTTCAATAAATGGATTTTCTTTTCAATAAATGGATTTTTTTGCTTTGAAAACATTCTTTATTATTGCATAAAGTAAAAGATTCCTTAGCCCAGGAAATAAACAGGCACTGCAAGTCTGTTTAGCAAACACTGATTCCTAAAGATTGGAACTACTGCACTTCACTCCCGTGCAGGGCACCAGATATCACTGCTGGTTTTCAGCCTCAAATTGCTCCCTCAAGGCATCCCTAATCCTTGCAGCCCCGTGCTGGGCCCCTATAATAGCCCTGCTCTCTGGCTGTGCAAATTCAGCCTCCAGGTGTTCAACCTCGGAGGTCCATGCCTGAGTGAAGCTTTCACCCTTCCCTTCACAAATATTATGGAGGGTACAGCACACGGATATAACCGCGGGGATGCTGTGTTCGGCCAAGTCCAGCTTCCCATACAGAGATCGCCCGTGGCTCTTTAAATGGCCAAAGGCACACTCCACAGTCATTCGGCACCGGCTCAGCCTGTAGTTGAACCGTTCCTTGTTGCTGTCAAGGCTCCCTGTGTAGGGTTTCATGAGCCACGGCATTAACAGGTAAGCGGGATCTCCAAGGATCACAATGGGCATTTCAACTTCCCCTACGGTGATCTTCCGCTCTGGGAAAAAAGTCCTGTCCTGCAGCTTCCTGAACAGCCAAGTGTTCCAAAAGATGTGTGCGTCATGCACCTTTCCTGGCCAGCCTGTGTTAATGTCAATGAAACGCCCACAGTGATCCACAAGCGCCTGGAGAACCATAGAGAAATACCCCTTCCGATTAACGTACTCGGATCCTAGGTGGGGTGGTGCCAGAATAGGAAAGTGCGTCCCATCTATCGCCCCTCCACAGTTAGGGAAACCCATTTGTGCAAAGCCATCCACTATGTCCTGCACGTTACCCAGAGTCACGCTTCTTCTGAGTAGGATGCGATTAATGGCCTTGCAAACTTGCATCAACACGATTCCAACGGTCGACTTTCCCACTCCAAACTGGTTTGCGACCAACCGGTAGCTGTCTGGAGTTGCCAGCTTCCAGATTGCAATAGCCACCCACTTCTCCACTGGCAGGGCAGCTCTCAATCTCGTGTGCTTGCGCCACAGAGTGGGGGCGAGCTCCTCACACAGTCCCATGAAAGTGGCTTTTCTCATCCGAAAGTTCTGCAGCCACTGCTCGTCATCCCAGACTTCCATGACGATGTGATCCCACCACTCAGTGCTTGTTTCCTGAGCCCAAAAGCGGCGTTCCACGGTGCTGAGCACGTCCGTGAATGCCACAAGCAATTTCGTGTCGTACGCATTACGCGGCTCGATAGCATCGTCGGACTCCTCACTCTCACTGTCACTTTGGACCTTAAGGAATAGTTTGACAGCCAAACGTGACGTGCTGGCGAGATTCGTCAGCATACACCTCAACAGTTCGGGCTCCATTTCCCGCAGACAGATCGCGCTACACAGAAACCATTGAAAGATGGCGCCAAAGGTGGACGGAAACAAAGGGATTTCTGGGATGTGAAGCGATGCATCACGGGGCATTGGGACAGGACCCAGAATCCCCCGCACCCACGCCCCCTTCCCACAACCCATGGCGCCAGAATGGGAAGAGGTGCTCTGTGGGAAGCTGCCCATAATGCACCGCTCCCAATGGTGCTGCAATTGCCTCAAATGTGGCCACAACAGTGCGCTGGCAGCTGTCAATGTGGACAGACTGCAGCGCTTTCCCTACTCAGCTGTATGAAGACAGGTTTAACTCACAGCACTGTACAGTTGCAAGTGTAGCCAAGGCCTATGTTAACACATTCTTATCACTGACACCCTTGTCCTCCTTCTCCCATCCCGCTTAATGTTTGTCACACCCACTTGTTCTATTTATCTTAGGGCTGGTCTACACAGGGAAATTGACCAAAGTAACTATTGCAGAATAGCTCCCCATGTGGATGCTTTATTCCAGATTAATGAGTGTGCTTTCAAAGTGGAGTAATTGCTCAGAAATAAAAATCACTTTTATTCCAAAACAGTGTGTCCACATGGGGAGTTATTCCAGACTTGCTGTTGTGAAATAGGTTATTTCATGATAGAGATTTTGGTAAATTTCCCTGTGTAGACAAGCCCTTGGGTACTTATATGTTCCCCATCACTGTATATCTGAGCACCTCACAATCTTTAATGTATTTATCCTCACTACACCCTTTTCAGGTAGAGAACATAAGAATGGCCATACTGGGTCAGACCAAAGGTCCATCTAGCCCAGTATCCTGTCTACCGACAGTGGCCAATGCCAGGTGCCCCAGAGGGAATGAACAGAACAGATAATCATCAAGGGATCCATTCCCTGTCTCCCAGTCCCAGTTTCTGGCAAACAGAGACACCATCCCTGCCCATCCTGGCTAATAGCCATTGATGGACCTATCCTCCATGAATTTATCTAATCCTTTTTTAAACCCTGTTATAGTCTTGAACTGAACAAATTCACTGAACAAATCCCCCCTCCTAAACATTTGCTAAACTGCCCCCCTCAGCTATTAGGGTGTCTCAACACCAGCACACAGTGTGAGGGATTTTCAAATCTTTCCCTAGTTTCATACACGTTAAGGCGAGAAGAGTCCATTATGATCATCTAGTGTGTCCTGCTGCATAACATAGGCTATCAAATTTCACCCAGGAATTCCTGCATCAAGCTCATAGCTTCTGGCTGAGCTAGAGGAGATACAGTCTAGTGAAAGGAAGGGGAGGTTTCACATTGCATATAACTGTCTGATATCCCTCCCATCCAACTCCTAACACACATTCCTACATTAAAGAAGCAAGATCACAAAAAGTGATGTCCGATTTTGCTACCTCCTGAGACTATCGGGTCAGAGATAGATTAATTTTCAGCTCATTTTAGCATCAATCTGGAGCCCTGCATTCTGTTTTTTTAAATTAAATTAATTTTTAAATTAATTTAGTGCTGATGGCAGGTTTATGCCAGACAGCCTCAGAGACTGAGACCCTCCCTTTGTCCATAGAACAGGTATTGCAGAGGAATCAGCAGGGCAACATCCCGCCACTGCCCCAGCAATGTGCTACTGCCCTGATTTGGAGCAACCACTTAAAGGGATGAGAATATTCAGCCTCCAGGATTGTTCAACTCTTGGCCTCTGACACCATCAATAAAGGCATGATTTTGCTGACTGGCTTTGTAATGCTAACCCAGTCTGGATTGAGAACACCTGCTCACTTCACACAGATCACTGAAGAGGTGTCAGATTCAACTAGTGCACAAAAATAAAAGCCCCATGTTTATATTCTATTAGTATTACCAATCTCAAAAGCCATCCAATTCACCCAAAATTGTTTTCACTCAAGTGCAAGAATTATGAACACCAATGTATGTATATTAGGTTTAGTAAGACTTCTAAAACAAACCTAATTTTGGGGAAGTCTAAATGTTATACTGATTTTTCAAATAATTCAGGTAGCTTCAGATGTGAATCAATTCTTCCGTTTTTGTTTTTAATAACACAGCCTTCACAAAAGCAGACACCAGATTAAAAAGGGATTCCAGTGAAGCAAAAACCTTTGAATGATAGAATTTTAACCCTTTGACTAATAAATACAGCATTTAACCATACCTGTGGTTGCTGCACTGCTGGCCATATTCTCCAGGGTTATTTTTAGACTGCTCACCTTAGCTCCCTAATCTTTCCTTGTTCACCAGGAAATGTTTTGGACTTGGTTGACAAGATGGTAATATAGGAAATGATCTCATGATTAGGTGAGAATGTTATCCCAGTGTCTGCTGGGAGTTTGTAGTGAGTCGGTGTGGCTCCCCTCCTGCCCTGAGGAGGGAGCACTGGAGCAGACACCTGAGTGGGCGGAGCCACCGCCACCTGTCCCCGCCCCCCGGAAGTCAAGGGGCGGGACAGGAAGTATAAAGTCTGGCAGCCAGAGCTCAGTCAGGCGCCGGCCACCGCAGGGAGCAGACGTGCGGCCAAGAGCTCCCGACCAGGATACCTCTGAGGCCCGGGGATATTCGCCTAGCTGGCCGGAGCTGCCCCGGGCTCACTACGAGGAGGAGCCGCCGGAGCCCGTCCGTTCCCGTCATTGGGGGGAGCCCTTGGAACCCCCCCACAGCAACCCCGAAGGTGAGACCGCACCAGAACCCCTTCGGCCCTGCTGTTACCCGGAGGAACCACCCGGGGACAACTGGCCGGACTTCCCGACGGAGCTGCCGGACCTGCCACCAAGCCCCGGCCGGGAGGAGCCTATGCTGGTGGACTGGACCCTGCCCGGTGCCGCGGACGAGGTAGGCCCCGAGGGGGAAATCGGAAGTAGCCCGGGGGAAGCCGACCCCGGTCAGGCTGTCGAGACATGCGAACCCATGTCAGTGTGTTTCGGTCAGGATACCCCACTGACCGGCAGCGGCAGTAACCGCTGTTAGGGCCCCGGGCTGGAACGCAGTGGAGTGGGTGGGCCTGCGTTCCCCCCTGCCACCCCACACACGGGTGGCAGGCTTCCCCCTCACCCAGCGCTCTGGTCTCGCAGCCAGAGCTTACCCGGAGTGAGCATTGTTTAGCCAGCCCCCCTGCACCAGAGGGCCTGGCCTCCTAAACTGCTTGTTTAGCCAGCCCCCTGCACCAGAGGGCCTGGCCCCCAGAACTGTGTGTTCGCCCAGCCCCCCTGCACTAGAGGGCCTGGGCTCCTAAACCGAACTGCTTGGTTAGCCAGCCCCCCTGCACCAGAGGGCCTGGCCTCCTAAACTGCTTGTTTAGCCAGCCCCCCTGCACCAGAGGGCCTGGCCTCCTGAACTGCTTGGTTAGCCAGCCCCCCTGCACCAGAGGGCCTGGCCTCC
>NW_020689168.1:10101-12263 GCF_002925995.2 Terrapene triunguis | reverse complement strand
TCTATAGGCTGGGGATTGAGGGGCTCACCTGGGCAGTAGGAGCTAAGGGTATGTCTACACTATGAGGGAAGTTTGATTTTACTTAAATCGAATATGTGGAATCGATATTGCAAAGTCGAACGTGTGTGTCCACACTAAGGAGAGTAATTCGACTTTGTGAGTCCACACTAACGGGGCGAGCGTCGATATTGGAAGCGGTGCACTGTGGGCAGCTATCCCACAGTTCCCGCAGTCCCCGCTGCCCATTGGAATTCTGGGTCGAGCTGCCAATGCCTTCTGGGTAAAAAAATGTGTCGTCATCCGTCCGTCACTAACGCCCTCCCTCCCTCCATGAAAGCGCCGGCGGGAAATCAGTTCGCGCACTTTTCTGGTCAGTGACAGCGCGGACGCCACAGCACTGCGATCATGGATCACGCTGCGACCATCGCTGCAGTTGTGGCCGTTCTCAACACCTCGCAGCTTATCATACACCTTTCCCTGAGGCAGATGCAGAGAAATCAGGCGAGGAGGCTACGACACCGCCGTGATGGCCTGAAGTCGGAGAGTAGCACAGAGCTGTCAGAAACCACGAGCCCCAGCGCCCAGGACATCACGGTGGCAATGGGTCATGTGGATATTGTGGAACGGCGATTCTGGGCCCGGGAAACAAGCACGGACTGGTGGGACTGCATAGTGCTGCAGGTCTGGGATGAATCCCAGTGGCTGCGAAACTTTCGCATGCGGAAGGGGACTTTCCTCGAACTTTGTGAGTTGCTGTCCCCTGCCCTGAAGCGCAATGACACCCGGATGCGAGCAGCCCTGACTGTCCAGAAGCGAGTGGCCATAGCCCTCTGGAAGCTTGCAACGCCGGACAGCTACCGGTCAGTCGCGAACCACTTTGGTGTGGGCAAATCTACCGTGGGGGTTGTTGTGATGCAAGTAGCCAACGCAATCGTCAAGGTACTGCTCTCAAAGGTAGTGACCCTGGGAAACGCGCAGGTCATCATAGATGGCTTTGCCGCGATGGGATTCCCAAACTGCGGTGGGGCTATAGATGGGACTCACATCCCTATCCTGGGACCGGACCACCAGGCCAGCCAGTACATCAACAGAAAGGGCTACTTTTCAATGGTGCTGCAAGCACTGGTGGACCATCGGGGACGTTTTACAAACATCAACGTCGGATGGCCGGGCAAGGTTCATGACGCTCGCGTGTTCAGGAACTCTGGTCTGTTTAGACGGCTGCAGGAAGGTATTTACTTCCCAGACCACAAAATAACTCTTGGGGATGTGGAGATGCCTACAGTCATCCTCGGGGACCCAGCCTACCCGCTAATGCCCTGGCTCATGAAGCCCTATACTGGCGCCCTGGACACAGAAAAAGAACTCTTCAACTACCGGCTGAGCAAGTGCAGAATGGTGGTGGAGTGTGCTTTTGGCCGTCTCAAAGGGAGATGGAGAAGCTTACTGACTCGCTGTGATCTCAGCGAAACCAATATCCCCATTGTTATAGCAGCTTGCTGTGTGCTCCACAATCTCTGTGAGAGCAAGGGGGAGACCTTTATGGCGGGGTGGGAGGTTGAGGCAAATAGCCTGGCTGCTGATTACGCCCAGCCAGACAGCCGGGCGATTAGAAGATCCCAGCGGGACGCGCTGTGCATCCGGGAGGCTTTGAAAGCAAGGTTCCAGACTGAGCAGGCTAACCGGTGACTGTTAAGTTTGTGGACACAGAAGCTGAACCTGCCCCCGTTTCTTTACCCAGTTCATTTTGACTATCCTCTCCAGTTACATACCCCCTTCACCCCCTTCCCCTTCCCAAAAAATAAAATCAGTTCTATTTTGTTAATGAACACCGTTGTCTGTATTACTGTTTTCGCGGGAATGTTTTAAACCGGGGACGCAGACTGTGGCGGGGGGCGGGTTTAGTGTTCTGATGCAAATGATGCTTCTAAACTCCCGGAATGACAGGCTCCGCACTGGTGGACTGGTTATTTCAATGGAGCCTGCCAGCACTCCTGGGGGGGACTGCGTGTATGTGTCGGCTATGTGACTTTCTGGCAGGGGGAGTAGGGTTACAGATCCCCTGCTGCGTGGATCTGTGAGCCAGGATAAGGAACGCTGCATAAGATCTGTAACTGCCCTCCCCCGCCACAAAGTCACAGAGCAACCCCACCCCCCCCCCC
>NW_020689168.1:0-10001 GCF_002925995.2 Terrapene triunguis | reverse complement strand
GGTAACCAGTGACTGCACTGTGTATGTGTCCTGATGCTGGACCTGACCCCGCCTCTGTAGCCTGCTAAAGGTGACTGTCCTGTCCAATTACCAAGCCCCTTCCCCCCCTTCAGACAGACTCTCCTCCAAAAGAACAGGATGGAAACAGTAATGAACAGAAACAAATATTTTATTATGAACCACACATGAAACGTGGGGGGTGAAACTTGCACGGGGGCTTGTGTGAGGTGGGTAGGAAAGGACTTTTCAAATTTTGGGGAATGAGAGCCTTCTAGTGCTAGAGCAGTCTGCAGGGGTTGACTGAAAGTTTTAACGGCCCTTGCCGCCCCTCCTTCTTTGGACTTTGGGTGAGGGGGGTGTGGGACTTGGTGGCGGGGGAGGGCGCTTAGAGATAGACTGCAGCGGGGCTCTGTCCTCCTGCCTCCGGTCTTGCAGAACATCCACAAGGCGCCGGAGCGTGTCCGTTTGCTCCCTCATTAGTCCAAGCAGCTTTTCAGTAGCCTGTTGGTCCTCCTGACGCCACCTCTCCTCCCGTTCCATGACTGCTCGGTGCATTTGTGACAAGTTCTCCCTCCACTGTGTCTGCTGGGCTGCCTGGGCTCGGGAGCAGCCCATTAGTTCTGAGAACATGTCTTCACGCGTCTTCTTCTTCCTCCGCCTAATCTGCGCTAGCCTCTGGGAGTGTGCTGACAGGCTGGGTTGGGAGACAGTCACAGATGTGTCTGTGTGAATGGTAAAAAGGGAGTGAATTCCTGATACAGATAAATTAAGTTGTGTACAAAGAACCTAGTCTTTCTCTGTGAACAAGACCATGCACTCCACCTCTCACATGCGCACTCAGGACAAGGTCGAATTTTCGGCCCTCGCCTTCAGTGCCTGTGGACTTGCGGTGGTCTTTCAGTGATCTGAGAAGCGTGGCTGGACACCTGAACTTCTGTAGCGGGCAATCATGGTAAGCCGTAGACTTGTGGCTGCTTAAAACTCTAATAGTAGCACTGGCCTCCTTTCACATTGAAAGCAATGCCAGTCTCTGCTGCCAGCAATCAGGACAGCATCAACTCTGCCCCTGTCCCACCCCCTCGCGGCTGTCCCAGGGAAAGATCCCTGTATGCTGCCCCTCTCCCTCCACCGCGTGGCTGTAAAGCAGTCCCAATACTAACATTCCCCTCCCTAATTCAAAGCAGGGCATCATGAGCGACATCACCCTCCTGAGGATCTCGGACAGCCAGAAGGAACGCATGCTTAGGGAAAGCATGCAGAAACCAGGGCCGTATGCCGCCATGCTATGTCGTGCGATGATCCCGGAGTACTATATTGTGTTGTGGCGGGGAAACGTCTCCTACCACGGAGGGCCAAATAAGATCGCTCTACCCAGGAACCTGATGAACAGGCTGGAAATCTACCTCCATGAGACCTACGAGGAGTTCTCCTTTGAGGATTTCGCCTCAATCCCCGACCATATTGACCGGATTTTCGCGTAGGTGCACTGGGACTATAGAGTGGAGTGTCTTGGGCCGCAGAATCATGAAGTACCGGACATTGTAAAAAATTTTTTAAATACTTGGGACTAAATTGTGAAGAGCCTAAGGCAGACAAATCATGAGAAACCCTTTGTTACCATTGTAAATATTCCAGTTTTGTTGCAGACAATTTTTTACATGTTTAAATCACTTTAGTCACAACACATTGTTAATATTATAAATATTCCCGTTCTGTTAAAAATAAATGTTTACATGTTTGCAGCACTTACTGCTTGATCCTTCCCCTGATTCTGTGTCCGGGGTAAGGGATGGGGACGGTTGGTAGGGGATCTCGGTAAGGGTGATGAAGAGCTCCTGGCTGTCGGGGAAATCAGCGGTGCCAGCGCTGTCGACTGCCTCGTCCTCCTCATCTCCTTCTTCATCTTCCACATCCTCTAACATGTCCGACGAGGAACCGCGGACAATATCCCATCCTCAGAATCCACGGTCACTGGTGGGGTAGTGGTGGCGGCCGCACCTAGGATAGAATGCAGTGCCTCGTAGAAACGGGATGTGTGCGGCTGGGATCCGGAGCGTACGTTTGCCTCTTTGGTTTTTTGGTAGCCTTGTCTCAGCTCCTTGATTTTCACGCGGCACTGCGTTGCATCCCGGCTGTAGCCTCTCTCTGCCATGGCTTTAGAGATCTTCTCATAGATCTTAGCATTCCTTCTTTTGGAGCGCAGCTCTGAAAGCACGGACTCATCGCCCCACACAGCGATGAGATCCAAGACTTCCCGATCAGTCCATGCTGGGGCCCTCTTTCTATTCTGGGATTGCACGGTCACCTCTGCTGGAGAGCTCTGCATCGTTGCCACTGCTGCTGAGCTCGCCACGATGTCCAAACAGGAACTGAGATTCAAACTGCCCAGACAGGAAAAGGAATTCAAATTTTCCCGGGGCTTTTCCTGTGTGGCTGGTCAGAGCATCCGAGCTCGGACTGCTGTCCAGAGCGTCAACAGAGTGGTGCACTGTGGGATAGCTCCCGGAGCTATTACCGTCGATTTCCATCCACACCTAGCCTAATTCGATATGGCCATTTCGAATTTAGCGCTACTCCTCTCGTTGGGGAGGAGTACAGAAGTCGAATTTAAGAGAGCTCTATGTCGATCTAAATAGCTTCGTGGTGTGGACGGGTGCAGGGTTAATTCGATGTAACGGCGCTAAATTCGACATAAAAGCCTAGTGTAGACCAGGCCTAAGAATTCAAATCCCTTCCCACTCTGAATGAGGAAGAGAGAAGATTTGAGTCAGCGTCTTCTACCTCCTGCGTGCCTTAATCCCCAGGCTGGAGAGTCGTTCTCATGCTCTTTGGTTAAAGGAATAGCAAATTATTAGCTGGTGTTTAGGGATCAAACACACACTTTGGAAGCAGTCTGAACAACGTATTAAAAACTTTTGCCCAGCTAAAACTGATCAGGTTAAATTTGTGTATAGTTTTGCACTGGCCAAAGCTGTATTTTTCAGCGAGTAAACTATTCATCCAGAAATTTTCGCCCAGCTCTACTTCTGAGAATGCAAAGTGGTTTGTTGTGGGATTGTTTGTGAGTGCCAGGACTGCACACAAAGGGGTTTGTTTGAAGGTTTGGGACTGCTGGGGTAACATTTTCATTTATTTTGTAGGTGCATCCCTGAGCACTGGGACACCATGTGGGATTAGTATTGTAGGGTTTTCCATAAGTGCTGAGGCTACTCATATATTGGGGCTGCATGCATACTGGTTTGTTATCATAGGGTCTTTTTATGAGCTGTGGGGCCACTCTTGGTCATTTGTTTTTGTAGTGTTCTGTGAGTGCAAAGCTGTGATCACACTGGATTGTTGCTTGTGAGTGCTGGGACTGGGGTCACAATGGATTGTTATTGTAAGGTTACTCTTGAATGCTGGGTGTGTTGTTAATAGCAACAGTGAAGTGGGATGAGAATCCCCATTTTTTTTCATGTGTAAATTCCTCAGAGTGGGGTGAGGCTGTTCCTTGGGGCAGGGGAGGTGACTTCACTGTTGGGAGGAGACCTCCCTGTATTTCTCTGCTTTGTTTCCCTAACTCTGCCCCAGAGCAGAAACTCCTTGTCTCCCCCAAAGTCATCGCTCAGGGGGTTGGGTTTTTTTATAAATCCCACGCCTGGGATAAGGGCAGGTCTGTAGGTTTGGGCCTTGCCCCCTAAGGGGCCCCCCTGTTTCTCCTAGACAAGAGAGAGTGAGTAGCTGAAGCCACTTATAGTGGGGGGAGCAATGCTATTGTGTACCCCCTCATGCTAGGACCCCCCCACTCTGTTACATGTGACTGAGGGGAGCAAGGGCAGTCACAGCAGTGGCCACACCCTGAATGTGCTGCTGGAGGAAAGGAGGCCACGTCCCATCCCAGAGTCTGTGCCCCGAGCAGAAGCCTGGGCCCTTGAACTCGAGATGTGACTGAATACCGGGGAGCAGCAGCCCAGACCTTTAAGGATGCAGCGAGCAGGAGCAGAGGCAGTGAGGAGAGCATGCAGGATTTTTAAATAATATTTCTAGTGTGTGTTTGGCAATGTCAGCACTGGTTTGCAACTTTTCCCCCCCAATACTGTTGCTTCTTCTACACATGGGCTTGTATATATTGTAGATGTCTTGCCGATGCTGGGGCTGCAGATGCTGCTTTGTTATTATACAGTCAGACATTGGCTCTGCTCACACAATGGTTTGTTTTCATTTCCATGTCTGCTTTCAGATTTGCTCTGGTTATTAACACCTGTATGAAGCGCACAGATGTAATTTGCCCTGGCTTTAGATGTGCAAATTTGGGCACCCAGACAGGAGGGGAACTGATCAAAGTTCACAAGGTGAATCAGTGCCACAGCTGGGAATGAAACCCAGTAATGCACCAAGCCCTGAGCGTTAGCCCCAAGATCCTTCCTCCCACCCTCTGCAATGGGAAGTCTTATGTCTTGTCAGTGCATGGAAGTGACACCTTTAGGCATGGAAGCAAAATATAAGCGGGGGCTGGAATCTGTCTGGATTAGGGTGCAGCTGTAGTTACACCAGAGCTAGGGTTGTGTTAAAGACATTTGTGTTTTGACAATGGAAAGGATGATGCTTATACTTGGGTTATCATCTTTAGTCCAGCCGGGGATGTAGCTCAGTAGTAGAGCGCATGCTTTGCATGTATGAGGCCCTGGGTTCAATCCCCATCATCTCCAAATTCTCTTCAGGGGAGGGATAGCTCAGTGGTTTGAGCATTAGCTTTCTAAACCCAGGGTTGTGAGCTCTAATCCTTGAGGGGGTCATTTAGGGATCTGGGGCAAAAATCTGTCTGGGGATTGGTCTTTCCTAATGTTGAATTTCAGGAGAAGCCAATGTGGGGATGGCCATAGGGATGTTACCCAGATGCTAATGGTAGGGGAGGTGTCTGCTAGACATAGGGTGACCAGACAGCAAGTGTGAAAAATTGGGACGAGGGTGGGGGGTAATAGGAGCCTATATAAGAAAAAGCCCCAAATATCGGGACTGTCCCTATAAAATCGGGACATCTGGTCACCCTAGCTAGACTGTCTGTGGTCATAGTCAGCTCCACAGGATGGAGAAGTTCATGGAACTCTGATGTAGAGACAAAAACCATGATGAATGTGCACAGTTGCAATTATAGTTTTGGCCAGTAGATGGCATGATTAATATGTGACTAGAAAAAATAAAGAGAGAAGGCGGGAGATGTAATATATTTTATTGGACCAACTCAGGTAAGATGGAGTTTTCCAGTGGGATTGGTGCACAGTGCTATCTAGTGGATGGGAAGGTGCCTTCACCAGGACAAGCCTGCAGGGGTCAGAGATGAAATATTCCCAGGGCTTTTTTCTTATCTCTGTTCCCCTACTTTAAGAACTGCACATTGTCTAATAACTCCACAGTGGAACCCTGGCAGCACAATTGACAATCCCAGGTGTGAAATGCAGCCAAGTGCGTATCGCTGAACACCCTGTATAGACGTGAGACATCCAAGGGGCCATGTGCCCTTCCAGTGATAGCAAACGCCCCCACATCCACCCACAGATTAGCCCCAGTCACTGTTCTCTGGCCTATCGTCCTGTGACTCCTCTGATGGGAACTTTACACTAATCTGGAAATAAACACCAATGAAACTAGCAAGTGAAGCCCAAATAATTAACAGGAGATGGGACCTTTCACTCAGATACTCTGCACTCTCTGATTTAACATTTCTATTGTGGTAGCACCTAGAGACCAACTGGGTCAGAGCCCCATTGTGCTGGGCGCTGTACAAACAGAGCAAATGACAGCCCCTGCCCCAAAGAGCTCACAGTCTAATATCTGAATCCCAAGCATCCCCTGGAGACAGAAGAATACCCAAGTAGGGTACTGTTGACCAATATATGCTAACATCAATATCTCTCATATTAACAATATGTATGATCCTCACTATATCTATATCTATATCTATATGTATCTCTATAGATAAATATACATTAGCATGCATTAAGCATAAATAATATTACTAAGCACAAATATTAGAGCAATAATATAGCCTAAGTTGGCCTACACCTTTTTTTATAGTCCTGTTCACTTGTTTGAAATATCCTATCACATCTTGCATTTGCTGAAGTAAGCTCTGGCTTATAAATAGGAAAACTGTCAGGACCAGTATATGTTAGTGTTTTATCAAAGCAACAGGTAGGGAGTTACTCTTACAGGTCTGTACTGGAATGTCAAAGGAAGAGGACAAGACATATGATTATTCCAGCCTAGTACAGACCTAGGAGGTTCCGTTATGCCCTTTGGTACCATGTGTTTAGAAAAAATAAATAAGGGGTACACCATAGTACCAGAAAAAGAAGGTAGAAAGCTGATTGGTTAAATCTAGTGTCAGATGACATACCCAGCTCCTTGTACCTCTAAACAGGTAGGGTATAAAAAGATGGCATTAGGGGTATAGCTCGGGGAACACACCTTTTGTGTAAGGGGAATGTAACAACGCTGCGCAAGATGCTTCCCAGAGACTGGTATTGTATTGAACCTTCTTCCCACACTACATTACTGATGTCTTAGAGCAATAAAGCTGACTGATATTGGTTATTTGGGCTCCTGAATACATTTCATAAGGAACCAGAGTGTGGTCAAGCCACTGACTTTACAATTTATCCACAGTACAGAATATCAAATCAGAAACAGAGACCTCGTTCCTTAGCTCCTGTCCACCGAGCGCCCTTCCGCAATTTACTGTGACTATATACGTTACAGCAGCCCCTGGAGACCCCAGCCAAGGGCAGGGCCCCTTTGCACTGCGTGCTGCAGAGACACTAACGCTTCTGCATGGGGAAATTGACCAGCAAAACTATGCTGGCCTAGCTAAACCACTACAGCTATCCCGGGATAACTCCCCGTGGGGACACTCGTACTCCAGTATATAAGGGGCTTTTTCCAGTTTACCTCAAGGTGAAAATGGTGTAAATTAACCCTGACCAAGGCTCTCTAATTCCAGAATAAGGGTGTCCCCACAGGGACTTATCCGGAGATCACTGCAGTGATTATTTAGAGTATAGTTCTGCTGGTCGATTTCCTTGTGCGGACAAACCCTTAGTGAGAGACAGTCCCCGGCTGGAAGAGTTCACAGTCTAAGGGAGAATTTTCAAAAGCTCCTGAGGGACTTAGGAGCACAAGGCAGTGGACACAGAGCACGGTCATGCATTTGTGCTCCTAAATCCCTGAGGGGCTTTGAAAATTCTCCCCTGAGGCAAGGCAGAATTATTGTCCCCATTTCACAGATGGGGAGCTGAGGTCCAAGGAGAGGAAGTCACAGGCCCAAGGATTCTGTAACAGAGCTGGGAATTGAACCTCAATACTCTTCAAGTGTTACCTTGGTGCCTTAACCATTAGCTCATCCACCTCCTCTAAATTTACAGCCCTGCTGCAAGAAGGATTATTTATAGAGAAGGAAGGAGCTGGGCTGGGCTGGCTGGCTGGGACAGTTCATGGCAGGGCTAAGATCTGACAGAGCTCGGCGTGGCCCTGGCCTGGCTGGGAGTGAGCAGAGGTCTGTAGGATGCAGGGCAGAGGGTTGCCAATGCCAGGTGCCCAGTTTTTGTCTGGCATGTCTGGTCAAAAAGGGGACCTAGCAGTGTCCAGTCAGGTGTACTGACCGGACCCTGAAGGTCCAGTTACTGGAAGAGGGGGCGAGGCACCAGGTCATTAACCCATGCCAGTTTCTACTTAGCCGGGGCTGCCTCCTACCTGCAGGAAGGCCCTGCCTCAGGCTGTAGCAGCTCCCAGCCCAGCCCTGGAGCAGAGGGAGCCCAGCGGGGCACGGGGTAGGGGGCAGGAGACGATGCAGAGATGAGAAATGTGGGGGGAGAGCAGAGAGTGATTTGGGGAGGTGGGAGAGGAGCAAGCAAAGGGCGGGGCCTGGGAAGAGGCAGAGAAGGAGCAGGGCCTTGGGGGAAGCAGTGGGCAGGGGCGGGGACTCGGGGGTCTGGTTTTCAGCCAATAGAAAGTTGGCAGCCCTAGTCAGTGACTGACAACATCCCTGATGGGGGAAGGGAGGGCGACTGAAGGAGGCTGGAGGAGTTACCTGGGCAAAAACTGTTACCACAGGGGCCTATTCTGCAGCACTGACCAATGGTTTCTCCCTAACTCTCACTCAGAACTGGTCACTGGTATCTCCCCAGCCCCCTCCTCACGCTTCCTCGTGCTCACAGTTGATCAATGGGGATCCCCCATTACCTCCCCCTGCAAAATGCTCACGCTCGCCCCACGAGTCTCCTCCAGCCCCGCAGGCTGGGGCAGGTCCTGTTTCTCCAGCATGAAGGTGATGATGGGTGCAGACACCAGGAGGAGAAAAACCAGGGTGCAGCGAGTGGCCCAGATGATGATGGACAACATGTCTGGCCCTGCAACATGGAAAGGGACACGGTGAGGGCCGTATGCAAAGCATGTGGGACTGCAGTGCCAGCACTAGACACAGAGCAGCAGCTCTGGAATGGGGTCCCCGGTGTGAGCTCCCAGAGGCCTGGGTCTAACAGGGGGGATCATGCTGCAGGGGGGCACGTTCCCCTGATGGGAGGTTGTTGGGGAGGCTCCTTCCTTTCCCCCAGCACAGGGTCACTCTTGCCCCAGTTTGCTCAGGCTGCACCAGGATTCTGTGCAAAGGCCTCACAAGAGCCAGCGACAGATGCAGCAGCCCAGGTCCTATCGCCCCTCTCCAGTGTGGCTGGCAGTTCACCACGGAGTCGACCCCGCCCTGGGCAGAGGGCAGCACGAGGCCTTGGCACCAGCTGTGTCCTCAGGATAGGGTGGGCTAGTTTGCTGATACAAATGCTTTGCGGGGAGCTGAGGCAAACAGCCAGGTTGGGGTCCTGTTAAAGTCAGTTCCTGCGACATGGTTGCTGCCTGGGAACCGGGCACTGGTGCTGGGCTGAGATTTCTGAAAGAGGGGTTTGCCCATATGCTGTTTGTGGAGCACAGAGCATAAATAACTAATTACCCGGAGAGACAGAACTTGTGATCCCAGGTGTGATGATGCGTCTGGTGCCCCCTACCAGAACAACACCAAATACAGTGAGTGCAGAGGGAGGAAATAATTCACTAACTGCGGCTTTAGCAGAGGGAATCAGTGAACTCCAGATGAAACTCTTTCCCATCAGAAGGGTTTGGGATTCCCCCGTTGACAGAGCCATTTTCCTGCCTGCAAAGATGTTGCCCAGCTCAGCAATGCTGGTGAATGCCTGGGAGAGCTGCAGGGAGAATGCGCCGCATTGGATGAGCCTGTCACCCTGTTCTGTGGTTGTGTGTTTAGCTCTACATCCATCGTCACTGTGATCACACTCAGACTGGGGGTTGCCCAGCCCAGGACCCATCTTTCCTTCAATAGAGTCCCCAGGATAAAGAAATGATTCAGATTCATTTACCTTGTGGGGGGGAACCCCTGACACTGCCGCTGCTGGAGTCATCACCTAGGCAATAAATACACAAGAGATCAGAGCAGAGCATGGCCCCATTCCAGGCCCATACTCTGCCCTAGCACAGCTACACCATGGGCAATAACTGGCTGGTGGCCGTGCTGCTGAAAGGGGCCTGGGGTTAGAGTGACTCACAAACTGAAGCTGAGTCAGCAGTACAAGGTAGTTGTGAAAAGGGCTAACAGTGTATGTAAGACACGGAAGGTCATTGTCCCGCTCTACTCAGCACTGATGAGGCCTCAGCTGTAGTACAGGGTCCAGTTCTGGTTGTGACACTTTAGGAAAGTTGTGGACAAACTGGAGAGTCCAGAGGAGAGCAACAAAAATGATGAAAGGTTTAGAAAACCTGACCTAGGAGGAAAGGTTAAAAATACTGGGCATGTTTAGTCTTGAGAAAAGAAGCCTGAAGGGGAACCTGATAACAGTCTCCAAATATGCTAATTGCAGTTATAGAGGATGGGGATCAATTGTTCTCAGTGCCCACTGAAGGTAGGATAAGCAGTAAGGGGCTTAAACTGCAGCAAGGGAGTATTAGGTCAGATAGTAGGA
>NW_020689167.1:0-3930 GCF_002925995.2 Terrapene triunguis | reverse complement strand
GATATAACGTGACCCGATATAACACGAATTCGGATATAACGCGGTAAAGCAGTGCTCCGGGGGGGGGCGGGGCTGCGCATTCCGGCGGATCAAAGCAAGTTCGATTTAACGCGGTTTCACCTATAACGCGGTAAGATTTTTTGGCTCCCGAGGACAGCATTATATCGGGGTAGAGGTGTACTGTTAAGCCAAGCCATTGTGATATGGGGAAGTTTGTTGACAAAAACAACAAACTACTAATTCTTCCTTTCACCATAGTGCATATGTGTTGGTCTTTCTCTTGAACAGATTACCCTCCTCTAGAATCAGGATCTGCAGCTTTCCAGAGCTTCCATGTCCTGGAAAGCCATAGATAGCTTTTGCTTAGAATGAGTCCTTAGTGCAAATACAGATAGGTTTTGTTACTCTAGATTGAACATTAGTGCAAAACGTTAGTGGAAAACTTTGTGCTGTAATTATGTAACTCCAACTCATTCCAGTTATCAATGGTAATGATGCAGAGATTGCAGGTACTTACTTTCATTAGCATCTTTTCTTGTGTTCTTTATGAAAGCAGAGAATTTTGCAAACACATCATTTCCTGCAGAATTAGATTCGGGGTGCTTTGGCCCAAGTTTGGGGTATCTGAGGAATTAAAAATACAAGGATATCATACAATTAGCTTCTTTTATGACATTCAGCTACTTCTGTATTATATGAACAGCAGTTTATTCCACCCCATTGCGAACAAAGCATGGCTAAGTATTTTTCATAGGAAACATTCCTAAAATGGAAACCACTTAGACCATATAAAATAAATACTGTGTCAAATGTTTTTCAATTACTCCTAGTATCCAGAAGTTTAATTCTATTTCTTGCCATAACTATTCATCAACTTTCATTATTTTACAACTTGAAGAAAATGAGGGATATCTGAAAGCACAAACATAGAGAAACAGTAGGTTACTATCATGGTGTGGAGGTCCTTGCATGAGCCCTCTGCACTTGAGTGAATTTCACTCTTTGAGAATTACTGTAGTGACATCATCAGTACAGTAACTCCTCACTTAAAGTCGTCCCGGTTAATGTTGTTTCGTTGCTGATCTATTAGAGAACATACTCATTTAAAGCTGCGCAATGCTCCCTTATAACTTTGTTTGGCAGCTGCCTACTTTGTCCACTGCTTGTAGGAAGAGCAGCCCGTTGGAGCTAATGGTGGGGGCTTGGAACCAGGGTGGACCGGCAGTCCCCCTATCAGTTCCCCGCTCCCCTAAGTTCCCTGTGCGGCAACCTCCCAGCAGGCTATAAATTGCCGGGCAGTTCAGCTATCCCGCCCACCACTGCCGTGTGCTGCTCCTGCCCTCTGCCTTGGAGCTGCTCCCAGGAGCCTCCTGCTTGCTGTACAAAGGGGGAGGGGGAAAGAGGGGGACTAATGTCAGGATGTCCCCATCCCCCCTGCTCCTGCCCCCCCACTTACCCCATCTTCATAGAGCAGGGGGGAGACACGACAGGGCTCAGGACAGAGGGAGCTTGCTGGCAGCAGGGGCTGTCTGAACATGCTGATCTACTTAAAAAGGCAGTGTACTTAGAGTGGGGTCAGCGTACTTAAAGGGGCAATGCACATCTCAGGTGAGAGTCTCTGTCTGCCATGCTGTCTCTCCTCCCTCCATTTGTGCTGCCTTGTAGAGCGTGAGGCTACATTAACAACATGTTAACCCTTGAGGGCTCAGCTGTTCTAGTTCATCATTTAGCAGTAAGGCATTCCCTGGGAAATATCCCTCCCTCTTCCATCCTCTGACTTCACCACCTCAACCAAGCTTCACAATCATCATTGCTGTGAACAGTATTAAATTGTTTGTTTAAAACTTATACTGTGTATATGTGTATATATAATATAGTCTTTTGTCTGGTGAAAAAATTGCCCTGGAACCTAACCCCTCCCCCCCCCATTTACATTAATTCGTATGGGGAAATTGGATTTGCTTAACATCATTTCGCTTAAAGTCGCATTTTTCAGGAACATAATTACTAACTTCAAGAGATCAAAAATGGTGAGTCGGACTGTCATAACTATGAAGGGAAGGGTAACAGCTCTCTGTGTACAGAGACTCCAAATCCTTTTACCTGTAAAGGGTTAAGAAGCTCGGGTAACCTGGCTGACACCTGACCCAAGGACCAATAAGGAGACAAGATACTTTCAAATCTTGGGGGGGGAAAGGCTTTTGTGTGTGCTCTTTGTTTTAACGGGTGGTTCGCTCTTGGGACTGAGAGGGACCAGACATCAATCCAGGTTCTCCCCATCTTTCTAAACAAGTCTCTCCTATTTCAAACTAGTAAGTAAAAGACAGCAAGGCGTCTTAGATTTACTTTGTTTTCTCAACTTGTAAATGTACCTTTTTACCAGAGTGTGTATCTTTGTTTGCTGTACTTTGAACCTAAGACAGAGGGGAGTCCTCTGAGCTCTTTAAGTTTGATTACCCTGTAAAGTATTCTCCATACTGATTTTACAGAGATGATTTTTACCTTTTTCTTTAATTAAAAGCCTTCTTTTTTTTAAGAACCAGATTGATTTCTCCTTGTTTTAAGATCCAAGGGGGTTTGGATCTGTATTCACCAGGAGTTGGTGAAAGGAGGGTGGAGGAAGGAGGGGGGATGGTTAATTTCTCCTTGTTTTAAGATCCAAGGGGGTTTGGATCTGTGTTCACCAGGGAATTGGTGAAAGGTTTCTCAAGGCTTCCCAGGGAGGGAATTCTTGTGATGGTGGCAGCGGACCAAAGCTAAGCTGGTAGATAAGCTTAGAAGTTTTCATGCAGGCCCCTACATTTGAACCCTAAAGTTCAAAGTGGGGATCCAGCCTTGACACAAGGCAACTTGAGGAGCATGATGTGTTGTCAGGTCTCTTAATTTTATTTTATTACAGGTCCTGATATTTGGTGCTTTTCTTAAAGTCTCAGCTCCAGGAACCATAATTTTATGACAATCACAACTTGTACTTTACCCCTGACAATTTTAATCCTCTATTTACTAAACCTCAGTGTCATAATTAGGGATTTCCTTAATAGCCAAAATATCTGATTGACTGATTAAATGAATGATGGAGGTTTTATTTTACTGTGTTGAATGTACTTATTGGTTAACCTGTTTCTAACTTGTGAAAGTGACTTTGTAAACACTATTAGGCTGTGCAGATATACCCAAAACGTGTTAGAATAAGATAATTGTACAGATTAGTACACTGTACAGTATGTTACCTGTGATATTACTGTATGTATGATGGGATTTTCTTCTTTGGGGGCAGCTTAGAAAACATTGCATTAGCATTTTAGTGAGGGTAATAACATGAAATTGTTCTGTGCTTTGGTTGCTCTGGAAGCTGTCTGTGTGTGTGGAAGTTGGGTTGGGGTGGGGGTGGAGATGGGGAGGAAAAGACTCAGGCAGTGTGTTGACCTTAATTAGAATAATTAAACCAGCTTTTGATTCTGGCTGTTAGGCTGTCCTAGCACTGTGTCAAGCTAGAACGTGGATTCCTGTATACAAAAGTTCCTACTACCAGATTCAGGACAAGCTGCCCTGGAACCAGTATTGCACATAGATTGAAATTTGAAGGCAGGGGCCCATTTTAACAACTTTATCATCAGAGGGTTGGAGTCTGGACTGTACAGAGCCTTGGCAGGCACTGGTACCGTGAATTAAACTGATTGAAAATGAAATGAGGAAAAAGTGAGGCACATGAGCTGGTGTGCCATACTAACATCTTTAGTAGGGCACTATACCAAAATTTTATTTCCCCTCCACTGCCACTCAGCTCCCCTATGCAGCTAGGAACTGGGTCTTCATTTGCGTCTCACTCTTCTGTGAAGACTGGGGTACAATGTCTAGTGGTAGCATTCTGTATTGTTACACGGGGGCCCCAGATGTTTGCGGTTCTGAGGGTATGCCTTCACTGGGGCT
>NW_020689166.1:0-3034 GCF_002925995.2 Terrapene triunguis | reverse complement strand
CGAGCGTCATGAACCTTGCCCGGCCATCCGACGTAGATGTTTGTAAACCGTCCCCGATGTTCCACCAGTGCTTGCAGCACCATTGAAAAGTAGCCCTTTCTATTGATGTACTGGCTGGCCTGGTGGCCCGGTCCCAGGATAGGGATGTGAGTCCCATCTATAGCCCCACCGCAGTTTGGGAATCCCATCGCGGCAAAGCCATCTATGATGACCTGCGCGTTTCCCAGAGTCACTATCTTTGACAGCAGTACCTTGACGATTGCCTTGGCTACTTGCATGACAACAACCCCCACGGTAGATTTGCCCACGCCAAAGTGGTTCGCGACTGACCGGTAGCTGTCCGGCGTTGCAAGCTTCCAGAGGGCTATGGCCACTCGCTTCTGGACAGTCAGGGCTGCTCGCATGCGGGTGTCCTTGCGCTTCAGGGCAGGGGACAGCAAGTCACAAAGTTCCAGGAAAGTCCCCTTCCGCATGCGAAAGTTTCGCAGCCACTGGGATTCATCCCAGACCTGAAGCACTATGCGGTCCCACCAGTTCGTGCTTGTTTCCCGGGCCCAGAATCGCCGTTCAACAAAATCCACATGCCCCATTGCCACCGTGATGTCCTGGGCGCTGGGGCTCGTGGTTTCTGACAGCTCTGTGCTACTCTCCGACTTCAGGCCCTCACGGCGGTGCCGTAGCCTCCTCGCCTGATTTCTCTGCATCTGCCTGTGGGAAAGGTGTATGATAAGGTGCGAGGCGTTGAGAACGGCCACAACTGCAGCGATGGTCGCAGCGGGATCCATGATCGCAGTGCTGTGGCGTCCGCGCTGTCACTGATCAAAAAGTGCGCGAACTGATTTCCCGCCGGCGCTTTCAGGGAGGGAGGCAGGGCGGTAGTGACTGACGGATGACGACAGTTACCCAAAAGCACCCTCGCCACAATTTTTTACCCAGAAGCCATTGGGGGCTCGACCCAGAATTCCACTGGGCAGCAGGGACTGCGGGAACTGTGGGATAGCTGCCCACAGTGCACTGCTTCCAATGTCGACGCTTTCCCTGGTAGTGTGGACTGACAAAGTCGAATTACTGTCCTTAGTGTAGACACACACGTTCGACTTTCTAATATCGATTGCACATATTCGATTTAACTAAAATCGAACTACTCTCGTAGTGTAGACATACCCTTAGATGATTAATATTTTTCTAAGTGAACAAATCTGAGAGAATGAGGGAACTTGCCTGATAGAACAGGCCGGCTTTACATTTGACTCTTAATATAGTGAGCTTGATGGCTGCTCATACTTCTAGCCTGGATTTCTGTATTCTTGATCTGGCTTCTATCTTCCACAGTCATGAACCCCACTCTGTTGGTCAACAGCAACATTGTTCCAGTGGAACTCAGCTGTGGTGGAATATCATGGTCAGAGAGAGGGACAGAGTTCTCTCAAGTTAGTCAAGATATGTTCCATGTAAGTCTTTGTCAGGTTAATAACCTTGAACTGACCTTTGTTTTCAATGGGGGGCCAGTGCCCACAGCAACACATTGAGGTAATGCCATTTTGGTGACTTGTGTTGCTGAGTAGGCAGGCAGCTGAATTTTAAGCAAGTTACAGCTTCCTCGGGGCATGAGGCTTCCTAGTTAAATATAGCTGGAGGAGACATTTGAAAGAATGGGTGTTTGCTTTGCCAGCATATGGAGCATGTAGGTGAGGGGAGGAGGTCATGAAGCATGTAGCCATGCATGACATGTTGGCAAAACAATGGGAGCAACGTGTTGGAGTAGAGAAAGATAAGACAAGATGTGGGTATGAGCAGGATAGTGCAAAGCTGGGCTGAGGAAGAGGAGTTTAACCTGCAACAGAAGAGACAGTGGAGAGATTCAAAGTGGGCATGACATGGTCATTGTGGTGGGTGAGGAAGATGAGATGCTTTGGGAATTTAGGAGAGAATGTAGATGAGTAACGTGTGACTAGGGGAATCCAGAGAGAAGGAGGTTGTATTAGCCTGGATGAAAGGTGACCAGATCACAGAGAAATATGTTAGTTGTACGGATGGCAAAGAAATAATTGGCTAAATTTGTCCATGGAGTAAACTCAGATTAACTGGAAGTCTTGGGGATAGGGAGGCAGACATGAACAATGAGTCAGTGGCAGGAATAAGTACTAATGATTTGCTGGGTCCTGGGGTTGTGATCAAATCACTAGCCCACACTGCTTTGCATATATATTTACGATTAAATGCTACCAGTTGCACTGACAGCAAACTCTGAAATGATATATATTTGCTAATCTTGCTAGAAGGGGGCATACTGTAATTGGATTCCTAACAATCTGCTCATGACTGGAGAGGCTGCAGCCAGCCATAGATTTCTAATGGACTTTTTAAAGCTTTCATTGTTTTATGTAATAATGTTGTTAGTATAACTCCATGTATGTCACACTCCTCCCCTCTGTCTGCTTTTTAGTATGTCTGTCTTTAGCCTGGGAGTACCATGGGTAACAATTGTCATCTTCTCCCCTTGCAAAGCATCTGTTTGCAGTGTCACTGTAGCTGGGTGGGTCCCAGGATATTAGAAAGACAAGGTGGGTGAGGTGATCTCTTTTACTGGACCAACTTCTGTTGGTGAGAGAAACAAGCTTGTGAGTTTACACAGAGCTCTTCTTCAAGGCCTACTCCCTGAAACAATTAATAAACAACAATAATAATGTCAAGTATCAGGAGGTAGCCGTCTTAGTCTGTATCCACAAAAACAACAAGGAGTCCAGTGGCACCTTAAAGACTAACGGATTTATTTGGGCATAAGCTTTCGTGGGTCAAAAACCTCACTTGTTGCATCTGAAGAAGTGAGGTTTTTGACCCACGAAAGGTTATGCTCAAATAAATTTGTTAGTCTTTAAGGTGCCACCGGACTCCTTGTTAACAATAATAATAATTCTCTGTGCCTTTGTTTCCTCACACTCTTTGTGATAGTTCTTTAGACTGTAAACTCTCGGGGGCAAGGGCTATTTAGTACAGTGTTTGCACAATGGGCTCTTGTTTGGCTGCTCTTGGT
>NW_020689165.1:0-5419 GCF_002925995.2 Terrapene triunguis | reverse complement strand
ACTATCCTTAGTAATTTTGGATCATCTGCAAACTTTGCCACCTCACTCTTTACCCCTTTTTCCAGATCATTTATGAATATGTTGACTAGGACTGGTCCCAGTACAGACCCCTGGGGGACACCACTATTTACCTCTCTCCATTTTGTCCATGCAGTCCGTGGAGGACTGACAGTAATAGCTGACAAGTGCAAGGTGGGGATGGCAGAGGTGTCGTACCTGGGCCGCAAGGTGGGGAGCGGCTGCCTAAAGCCAGAGCCGGCCAAGGTGGAGGCGATCAGAGATTTGGCCACTCCCCAGACTAAGAAACAGGCCCAGGCCTTTACTGGGGTGGCGGGGCACTGCCGGAGGTTTGTGCCCCACTTTAACTGTGTGTCGGCTCCCATCACGGAGCTATGCGAGAAGGGGAAGCCAGACAAGCTGGTCTGTACCGGGCAGTGCCAGAGGGCGCTCTGCACGCTGAAGGAAGCGCTCATTCAAGACCTGGTTCTGGTAAACCCAGACTCTGACAAACCCTTTAAGGTGTTCACCAACACGCCTCAGACGCAGGGCTGGGCGCGGTGCTGGTGCAGGTCAATGCAAAGGGAGAAACACCCCATCATGTACCCAAGCAGGAAGCTGCTGCCCCGGGAGCAGGGCTATGTGGCCATAGAGAAGAAATACCTGGCCCTGGGGTGGGCTCTTAAAAAGCTGCAGCCGGATCTATTTGGGCGGCACTTCACTGTGTGCACTGACCACTCGCCTCTGACATGGCTACACCAGATAAAGGGGTCAATGCCAACCCCCTGAAATGGAGTCTGACCCACCAGGATTATAACATGGAGGTGGTCCACATTAAGGGGAGTGCAGATGTTATAGCTGATTCTTTGTGGCAGACACGGGGGCCTGAACTTCCCCAGGTCACCGGTTGGAATGACCCCGCTCAGGTCAGACTCAAGGAAGGGAGAGATGTGACGATATGGGAGATTTTCTTATTTTCCTAATGGTTTTCATGAACACGGTGTGTGCCTCAGTTTCCCTGTGTGCTGCGTGTGTAGCAGAGGCCGGGAAAGGGAGTTTGTTGTTGCAGAGGATCAGGTGGGCCCTTGCCTAGCAGCCAGGATCCCGGACAATGGCCTGGACACTGTGGAACTTTGCAAACCGTGACCAAGAGGCCCAGCCCATCTTGGGAGCCAGCCGGTTGTGGCCAGTGGGAGGACAAAGGAGCTGAGGAGAGAGGGCCCCGGTGATCTGGAAAGCAGCCGCAGCCGGTTGCAGCCAGAGGGGAACAAAGGACTGAAGAGAGAGGCCCCAGGCAGCCTGTTCACCTGGGACTGAAGACAAAGGGCGGAGGAGGGGCTGGTGGGTGAGGGGATATAGGGGGCTGGGCTGGAAGGAGGGGGCTGGGCTGGGTCCAGACATTCAATAAACCAGATCCATAGGGCCGTGGGGGTCACAGGACTATAGGCCCCAGCTCTGGAGTCACCTTCAATCTCCTGTTTAACGCTGGCTGAGTCACTGCAGGCTAGAGATGGGGGGGGCAGGGGCGTTGCTCCCTGGGCAGGGCCGGCTCTAGGTTTTTTGCCGCCCCAAGCAAAACATTTGCCACCCCAAGCTCAGGTGGGGCTGGGGCTCGCAGGCAGCGCGGGAAGTGGAGGGAGTGATGCCACCTTCTCCCAGCGCCTGCAGGGGCTTTACCCCCTCCGCCGCCCGGCCGCGCAGAGAAGCCCCGATATCAGGGGTGGCCCAAGGCAGCGCAGCAGCCACTGCGCAGATGAGGTGGTGCAGCCCCGACTCCCCAGCAGGACTCGCCCTCTCCTCCCCAGGTAGCGGCCAGGCCCTGGCAGCTCAGCATCCCGGGGCTGGGGCTTCCCCTTCCCCCTGCAGCCGGGGGTGCGGCGCCCTCGCCCTCTCTAAGTGGTGCAGCTCCGAGAGCGCAACTGCCCTGAAAAAAAAGGATGGCTGGAATGCTGCCTCGGAAATGTGCCGCCCCAAGCACGTGCTTGCTTTGCTGGTGCCTAGAGCCGGTCTTGTCCCTGTGGGGAGAGGGGGCAGAGGTCCCAAGCGAGTGGACTCCCTGAGCATGCCCACATTGAGAGATAGGTGTGCTGGAGGCTCAGAGAGGTGCAGGGCTTAAGCCCCAAGAGAGAGTGGACTCCTGAGAAGGGCTGTCACACTGAAGGGGGTTCCTGCCAGGGACTGTATGGAGCCCAGAGAACACGGGCCCTGTGAGTCTGTGACAAGAACCCAGGTGTCCTGGCTCCCACCTCCCCGCTCTAACCCACCAGCCCTCCTCCCCTCCCAGAGCCAGGGAGAGAACCCAGGAGTCCTGGCTCCCAGCTCCGCCCCGTCCCCCAGCTGGAGGAGGAGCAGAGGTGTCACCCCAGCAAGCGGCTGAGCTGCCGGCTCTGGGTGTCTTTGCCTGAGACTTTTCCTTTCCCTCTCCACACTGGCTGGGCCTGGTGACTGAGCAGCAAAGACACTGCCCCCTGCTGAACTCACCCGGCTTCAAGGTACAGGACACCAGAAAGGGCCATGCAGGTGTGCACACTGCACTCAGGGGCATGGGGTGAGGTGCGGGGGTTGTGATGGGGGAGCTTGGGACTTGCAAGTCTGCGATGACTCCCCCAACTCTGGGCTGCTGCAGTGAGAGAGGGCTAGGGGCAGTTCTCTCTCCCTGCCGCAGCCCCGGGCACCCTGTACCCCAAACCTCTCATCCCCGGCCCCACCCCAGAGCCTTCACCCCCAGTTGTAGCCCTCACCCCCCCCCACCCTCTGCCTCACCCCTGAGCCCCCTCCTGTACACTGGGCCCCTCATTCCCGGCCCCACCCCAGAGCCCACACCCCCAGCTGTAGCCCTCACCCCCCATGCCCCAACTCTCTGCCCCAGCCATGAGCCCCCTCTCACACTCTGAACCCATCGGCACCACCCCGTCACACATCACCTCCATATTAGTGTTACCGCCCAAGTGCTCGAGGCGGACATAAAATGGTCCGTGGCCCGGTGTGCTTAGCACCAATAAAGACACCGAGGGGAGAAAGCAAGCCAAGTTTATTTCAGAGCTCTGCAATGGCACTAGGAGACCAGCATGCCTCAAATCCAGTGCAACAAATACAAATAACTTTTACCTTTTATACCCCAAGCAGTTTCTGTGTAAGCCTTTGTCTGTTAACTCCCTCTTACTACTCCCACCCCTCCCTTCTCTAGCCGTTACAATTAGAATAGTTCCCATTCGTCTGCTTATCTTTTGGCCTTGCAAGGCCTGTTTACAGCAGCTGCCTGCTAGAAAAGCTGACCCTTACATTTCTGCTTCAGCTTGCTACAGAGCCTGTAAGCAGTGAACACAGAAGTAGGTGAGAGTTCACAAGATGGAGTTTGGGGGTTCAGATAGGCCCAGAGCAAAAGAGTTTCATCGACACTTTGGCCTTCCACTCTCCCGAGTTACCTGGTAGCTATGCCTAGTGGACCCCAACAATCCCTCCTTTGAGAACACTCAACAAACCTTTGTCAGAGTTTTCTCATACTCTAAAGACAAAATGCGATTAAGCTCCATACAATCAGGATTATCAATGAGAAGGTATAAAGGAACCTCTGGGGAGGGGGAGGTACAAATCTTACATATGAGCACTTTACAGCAAATGAGCAAAAGAACAAGAAAAAAACATATCACCACACCTGTGAGCAAGATGCGAACAATGCTTCCCCCTATATCCCCTAGTTCCCCTAAACCAGGTATCCAACCCCAAAGGGAATCCAAAATAGTGGGTTCCCCTTCCTGGGCCTTCCACTGGTTAAAGGCCCGTTCAGCTGACAAGATGTGCTTGTTAATGTCCTGTGAAAACTCTGGGACATAGGTACAACACTCTTCTCCAATAAGGGCACAGACCCCGCCTCGCGAGGCTAACACATAATCTAGGGCCTGGCGGTTCTGTAAAGCCAGCAGTCGAAGCTGGTACAGCTCAGAACTTATGCTTTTCTCTATGGCTAGGGTATCATTGGCAAACTTAAATCGTCAGAGGTGCTACTGCTAGTAACCATCCACCTTTGACAAAAGTCTGACCAATTTTGGGGTACTACTCTCCAGGGCAATCCCGCTGAATGATGGGGAGTCTGGGCACATATCCAACAGTTGGAGAGATTGAACTCACGGGCAAAGGCAATTTTCAGGGCCTCGTATGTGTTGGTAGCCATATCTGCAGGGATGGCTCCCCATCCTGCATGCGATGTGGGTGAAACAGTAGGTAACAGAAGAATTGCCTCTGTGATAAAAAGAAATGCTGTGAGAGACCCTAAACCTAAACCCATATTGTAATTACCACAACCCAAATACCCAGACGACAAGAATAATTGACACTAAACAAGTCAAAAAATAACACGACCAAATACATAGGCCAGGTCCGCCTTCTGTGAGAAAATAAAACCAATGCTCAGGGTTTTCGCGGGGCGTATGCTGTGACTGTTCAGAAAGATCACAACGCATTCCCAGTGACCCTTACTGTCTTTTGAATAACAGCTTAAGTCCCAAATCGTCGTTAGCCGTCTTCTCCGCAGGCTGGACAGTCCACTGTTTAGGAGCGGGTACTGCTTTCAGTCGGGAGTGATGAATCCAGTTCTTGTGTCCTTCGACCTTTGCCGCTGTATGGGTGACAAGCAGGACGGTGTGGGGTCCCTTCCACTTCTCTTGGAGAGGCTCGTCCTTCCAGGTCTGCACAAGAACGGAGTCACCAGGTTGCAAGGAGTGGACCTGAGTTTCCAGCAGAAGTGGCTTTGAATCTTTGATGTACCTGTGAAGAAAAGAAAGAACAGCAGACAGAGGGCACATGTACTGAGACAAGAAACCATACCCCACTTCCCATTCCCCTGCCAGAACTGGGGTACCATTCATAGGCCATGCTCTTCCAAACATAATCTCGAAGGGACTAAGCCCTATCCTACCCTTAGGGAGAGCACGAATGCGAAGTAACACAAGGGGCAAGGCATCAGGCCACTTAAGAGAGGCCTCCTGACAGACCTTTGAGAGGTGTCGCTTGAGTGTCTGATTCGTGTGTTCCATTATCAGATTCCATCCACTGAGGAAGGCTGAAGTGAGGAATGATTTCCTTGACAAACTTAAGAGCCACTGTCTTGGCAGTGTTGTTGCGACATGGGAAGGCTTCAGGCCATCCGCTGAATCGATCCACTAAGACAAGAAGGTACCTGTACCCTTGGGTCCTGGGAAACTCAGTAAAGTCTATTTGCCACACCAATCCTGGGCCTGGGGTAGGTTCCAGGGTGGCTGGTGGCACTGCTACTCCTGGTCGAGGGTTATTCTTTTGGCAGATTAAACATTCAGCTTGTACCTGTAATGCTAGGGGTTTAAGTCCAGAGGTTAGAAAATATTTATTCATGAGCTGGGTAAGAGCCTCTCTGCCTGCGTGTGTGGTTTGATGCAGTTTCTGCAAC
>NW_020689164.1:0-8346 GCF_002925995.2 Terrapene triunguis | reverse complement strand
GAAAGGTTTGGAATAGTTGTCTTGAGCAAGTCAGTTTCTCTTGTAATAAAATTCTAAAACCAAACAACTATGCACGTTATTCAATTTAATATCCTCAATACAAAAAGCTTCCCTCCCCACTCTTCTTTATTTCTAAATTATATTATTGCAGTAACTTGACAGAACACACACAATTTGAAAAACAGATCAGATTTCATTCGAATGGCTTTGGGTCTGCAATAAGAAAGCTTAGAAAATGCTTCTGTTTTCTTAGACACCTACATACTTTGCTCTTCTTGCAAATGGTTATTCAGTCAGAGTAGCTTTTGTGGAGCTTTAAGTTACTTAAAATAATTTTGGCTGAATGTTTGAGGGCAAATTTCCTAACTGGAGATACTCCGTATTTTTTATTATTTCATTGAAACCTATCTGGGGAAGAAAGATGTGACTACTAATAGTAACTAACTTTTTTTTTAATCTGTGGCAACCTAAATTACAAGAAAGAAGTTCCAGTCTTTGAACCCAAGTGGAACCTAGCCTAGGATATAACGTAGCTAAAATGGGGTGGCTCACAGATAACAGGAAACACAACTTTGATTCCTTTTATTTCCAAGAGCAGGCACTGTGATCCACTGCATTAAGCACTGGTCTGGGATTCACAATATGTTCTATTTCTAGCTCTGCCTCTGACCTGCTCCATAACCTCAGGCAAGTCATTTCACCTTTCTGTGCCTCAGTTTCTCCAACTGCAAAATGAGGATGATGATACTTAATTCTCTTTGTAAAGAGATTTGAGATCTATGGAGGAAAGACTAGCATCTTCACCTCAGGGATAGAATCAATCCAACCAGAGTGCAAAAGGTTTGAGATTATCCAGTCTACCCCTCTTCTAGTGCAAGTTGTATTCCCTCTATGCAGAATATGTACACCTTAAATCATTACTCCACATGGGCTAAGATTAGTAGCCATTGCATATATAATCTGCTATAGTTATACATTGTGTCTCTATGGATTTGTCTTCACTACTAATGAGATCAATGCTGCTGTAACACTGCTCTACAGCCAAAACGCTTCTGAAATAAATGTAGTCAAACTTTACTAATTCTGGGTCACTGAGAACAAAAATGATGCTTAAAATTGTTGATTGGCTCTAGTTTTCAAGATATGCTATTGGGTCAGTATATACGACCCTTGACTTGGAAATGGCGGAGGATAAGTGAGTTATAAAGGGAAGGGATCTCAATTTAAACCAGAAATGACTAAAATACATCTTTGACTGGATCTATGAATAAATCTATGACTGGGTTTGGACAGTACTTGCTTTTTAGGCAAAACAATGAATGATGCAATCTGAAGCTGATATTGCGTCATACATGATATGAATTGCCTCATGTTATTCCTAGAAGTCATGGATGATGCAATCATAACGAAGCTTACATCACTCTGCTGAACAAATTGCCCTATATCAGCTCTAGAAATCATACAGTGTCGTGCTTTCTTATTTGTCAGTGTTTGATTTTGCAAAGGGACACATTTCTGTTTAGCCAAAGTGAGCAGAGATGCCTCGTACTTGTGTGAACAGTGCAGATAACTTCTGCTATGTTTGTGGTGAAGTGACTTTTGCATCACAAAAGCGCAGTATAACCACTATGGTTAAGAAAGCCTATCACCTTTATTTGAGCTGCAAAATTGGAGATCAGGACAAGAGGTGGGCCCCACACATATGCTGCAACACTTGTGCAACAAATCTTCGCCAGTGGTTGAACAGGAAAAGGAAATCTATGCCTTTTGCAGTGCCAATGATTTGGAGAGCGCCAACAGATCATACCAGCAATTGTTACTTCTGTATGGTGCCTCCAGTTGGGAAAGGTGTGTCAAAGAAGAAAAAGTGGACTGTGCATTATCCAAACATTCCATCAGCTATACGCCCAGTACCCCACGGAGAAGGACTGCCGGTTCCTGATGCACCAGAATCATTCTCACTTGAGTCAGACAAGGAAGAGGAAGAGGATGAAACTTCTGGTCCTGAACCATCAATGTCAAGGACCCACATTTTCTCCCATCCTCCTCCTCTGAACCACACCTCATAACACATTTGAACTGAATGACCTTGTCAGGGATTTGGAACTACTCAAGAGTAAGGCAGAGCTGTTGGGCTCCAGACTACAGCAGTGGAATCTCCTGGCAGGTGATGTTAGGGTTTCCATGTTCCGTGACCGTCAAAAGGATCTTGTCCCATTCTTCTTCATCGAAGGTGATCTTGTAGCCTGCAACAACATCCATGGTGTGATGGTAGCCCTGAACATCATTCACGATCCAGATGAGTGGAGACTGTTCATTGATTCATCGAAGACGAGTCTTAAAGCTGTTTTACTGCATAATGGCAATGTTTTGCCATAAATTCCAGTTGGTCATGCAGTCCAGATGAAGGAAACCTATGACAACATGAAACAACTTTTGAGGTGCATAAACTATGACCAACATCAGTGGCAGCTATGTGGCGATTTGAAGGTTGTTGCTCTCTTGCTTGGTCTGCAGACTGGATACACAAAGTACTGCTGTTTTCTCTGCGAATGGGATAGCCGTGCAAGAGATTCCCACTACATCAAGAAAGATTGGCCACTCTGACAGTCATTGGAGCCTGGGAGGAAAAGTGTTCAGCATCCACCACTTGTTGAATCAAGGAAGATTTTATTACCACCCTTACACATCAAGCTGGGTCTGATGAAGAACTTTGTCAAGGCCATTGACAAAACACAAGCAGCTTTCAAGTACCTCCGTGGAAAATTTCCAAGGTTAAATGAAGCTAAGATAAAGGAAGGTGTCTTTGTTGGTCCTCACATTCGTGAACTTCTTCGAGATGATACATTTGACCATGCACTGCGTGGCAAGGAAAAGACGGCATGGAAAGCCTTCCAGTTAGTGGCAATAAATTTTCTCGGAAATAACAAGGCAGACAACTACAGGTTGTTGGTGGAAAACCTCCTCAAGGCATACAAAAGCCTTGGTTGCAACATGTCACTAAAGATACATTTTTTGCACTCTCATCTAGGTTTTTTTCCACTGAACTGCGGAGCAGTGAGCGACGAGCACGGCGAGCGATTTCACCAGGACATTGCAACAATGGAGAAACGCTATCAGGGCAAATGGAGCCCATCAATGCTTGCAGACTATTGCTGGACAGTGACAAGAGATGCTCCATTTAATGAATACAAGAGACAAGCCAAGAAGCGCCGAGTAGACACTGAATAGGACTAAACTATGTACATAATAGTTTTTTGCCTTTTGTTTCATAATAAATTTTATTTATATAACCCTTTGGCTGATTTTTAAAAAGTGTTACATAAACAGGACAGGTGAAATATTATCATGTAAAGCAACCATAAACACATGAAAAGACCTAGGTTTACAATTGATGATTAAAACTATACTATCTACACAATATACATAGACATAAAATGTAAAAACTTAAATATCTTAGAAACAGTAGCCAATCAGTTGTTTTAATTGTCATATTTGAATTCAACACATCAAAATACATAATAAATAGCACATTTTATCTCTGAAGCAGACGACTTCTCAAAAATTGTAGACCAGTGTAATTGATGCAGTGGGTATTGATTTAGCGGGTCTAGTGAAGACCCGCTAAATTGACAGCAGAGCGTTCTCTGGTCGAATCCGGTACTCCAGCTCCCCGAGAAGAGTAAGGTAAGTCGATGGGAGAGTGTCTTCATCAACGCAGCATAGCGAAGACACCGGGGTAAGTTGACCTAAACTACATCAACTCCAGATACATTATTCACGTAGCTGGAGTAGCGTAACTTAGGTCAACTTACCCCAGTAGTGAACACAATCCTTATGTGTGCTACTGGTTAGAGCATGAAAGAGTTCAGGACTTCTGGGTTCCATTCTTAGCTCTACTGTTGACCCATCATGGGATAACATATCTAAGCTTCCCTTTACCCCTCTGCTAAAAGGGGTACAGTGATCTGTAGCTATGTAACTCACAGACATATGTTATTCAGTGTATTTTTATAAAGTGCTTTGAAGACCTTGAATGAAAGGAGCTGTCTGAGGGCAAAAGCATTATATGTTGAAATACAAGGCTTCCTCACACTATGTAAAATGTAATTTTCAATGTGGTTGAACTGCTGATTTAAGTTTAAAAGATTAAAAAAAAAAAAAATGAATAAATGCACCCAAACTTAATCACAATCTTGAACCATTATAGAGTTATTACATTATTAGATAATTTTTTAAAAATCCCACCTCCAAGCCAAAATCATTAATTGTACGTTTTGGAGTGGAACAGCATCTGTAGTTTTTGTGAAAACAAGGTGTGTATCTGATGCACTCAAGGAAGCTAAATTAGAGCAGCATAAAGCACACAGTTGTAAACCATTGGTCAGTGTGTGTCATGTGTACCCCTTTGTACCTACATAAGATGTAAGAACATAACAACATAAGAATAGCCATACTGGGTCAGACCAAAGGTCCATCCGGCCCAGTATCCTGTCTACCGACAGTGGCCAATGCCAGGTGCCCCAGAGGGAGTGAACCTAACAGGTAATGATCAAGTGATCTCTCTCCTGCCATCCATCTCCACCCTCTGACAAACAGAGGCTAGGGACACCATTCCTTACCCATCCTGGCTAATAGCCATTAATGGACTTAACCTCCATGAATGTATCTAGTTCTCTTTTAAACCCTGTTATAGTCCTAGCCTTCACAACCTCCTTAGGCAAGGAGTTCCACAGATTGACTGTGTGCTGTGTGAAGAAGAACTTCCTTTTATTTGTTTTAAATCTGCTGCCCATTAATTTCATTTGGTGGCCCTTAGTTCTTATATTATGGGAACAAGTAAATAACTTTTCCTTATTCACTTTCTCCATACCACTCATGATTTTATATACCTCTATCATATCCCCCCCTTAGTCTCCTCTTTTCCAAGCTGAAAAGTCCTAGCCTCTTTAATCTCTCCTCATATGGGACCCATTCCAAACCACCTAATCAACAGAAAATGTGATTCTGTGACAGTCTTCGAGCTACAGAGTCTTGTTCTTTTAATTCAAGCTACAGCAGCTCTTGCTTTAATGCTGGAGGTTCATTGTTAAACCATCAGCATTTTGACCAAGACGGCAGCCGCCATACTGTCACAATACTATGCCTAGTCATGTGTTAATTTTCACAATATATAGTCTTAATTTGAATTGGTTTCTTTATTTAGTACAGTGAATGCACTTATTTCTCTCATGGAAGAGCACCCAATCAGGGCTCCATTGTGCCTGGTGCTGGACACAGCTATAATGAAAACACAGTTTGTGCCCCAAAGAGTATGTAAAGTATATCTGAAATGCAAAACAACAGGTGGATTCAACACACAATCAGGACCAGTAGAAAATTGTGTCTGCTCCCATACTTCCAAGCCTCAGCCTTGTGCCGGACAGTGCTGTTACTCTTTAGCAATGTAGGTGATGTGGGAAGGTCATGGTCCTTCACTATAAATATATCTAACTGAGTTATCCATTCCCTCACTCTCTGTAAAAGGTTCCTTTTAAAATATTCTCTCTGTCTTGCTTTCTGCTGCCAGAACTCATACCATGAGAACAATTTTCTAATATGGTCTACTGAATGGGACATCAAAACACCGTCACCCATGGTTGCTTATGTAACCCAATGTAGATTTGGATATCAATTTGGCCTGGTTGACACTTAAAACTTAGTTGACATAGCTATGGCATTCAGTGGTATGAAAAATCTACACCCTATAGTGACATAGTTATGCCGGCCTAACCCTTGATGGAGATGCAGCTAAGTTGAAGGAAGAACGCTTCTGTCAACCTGGCGACCATTGATTGGTATGCATACCATAGAATACTGAGGCCATGTCTATACTATGCCGCTACAGTGCCAGAGCTATGCTGCCAAACCGCTGTATTGTAGAGACAGACTACAATGGTGGAAGGTTGTTTTTTTCCCCCCATTGCTGTAGGAACTCCATTTCCCTAATCAACGGTCACCAGGTTGGCAGAAGCATTCTTCTTTCAACTTAGCTGCATCTTCAAATTCCTCAGCATGAATCTATTCCTATAGCTTTGGCTCTGGTCTGATCTAGGGGCATATTTTCTAGTTTTGGTTCAGAAGTGGCTGACATACAAGAACAGACGTTCCTGGAAGATTTTTACTCATGATGGACGTATTCCAGGCATGGCTGATTTGTGAAATTTGCGGCCATCAAATTTGAACCTAAACCTTAGCCCTGATTCAGCCTTGAACTCAAAAGCCACCTGACCTGCATCAGAACACAACTCCCCACACCCATCTCCTATAAAGCCACTCATAAATCAATTAAAAATATGTAATATGTGTGCACCTTTGGGTTTGCTCTCTTTCCTTGATGAATGTTTGTTGGAAGCTCAGATCAGGTACTTTCGTTCCAGAATCAGTTTCCCATAAATAAAATAAAAGCCAGTAGTAAGTTGAGTTGCTCCCCAGCATTTCTCCCTTCATTAACACTCTTCCCTGCCCTCCATTGGATTTTCAAGTTCTCCTTGGGGGGCAAATAAACAAACAAAACACACACCCCTACTTTGTTTTTCCCCATAGTTATTTAATTTTAAAATGAGCCTGAAACATGCTATGAAACTTTAAGAGCTTTCATTACATTTAGTTTAAATCCAAGCCACCCTCCCATGCAAAGATGGTTGGAAGGAGCCTGTTTCAGCTTAACAGCTTCTCAGCTAAGCACCTTGTTCCCATTCATCTCTTACTCTCCAGTGACCTTATAATGAAGGTGTTTATATTGCACTAGTGCCTAGAGTCCTCAGCCAGATCAGGACCCCAACATGCTAGGCACGGTACAACCACAGAAGACGAGGCAGTCCCTGCTCCAAAGAGCTCACAGTTCAAAAGAGAAGAAACAACAAGTGGGTTGGGAGAAGTAGGGTATGTTAGGGTAACAAAATAATAGGATGTTTTAGCAGAACTATGTGGGATATAAAATGACCACCCCTGTCATTTTCATTGTATTGGCACACACAGTCTAGCTTCAATTTTTCTTATATTGTTGGAGGGTGGCTTTCAGTGATTGAGAAAAAGTGTTTAATGTAATTTAAATTGCATTTTTGCAAATGAAATGTAAATTTACCTTTAATTCAGTTTCAATTAATTTAACAGATGCCAGGCGACATGCTTTGGACAACAAGGAGTTTGGGATCTTAATGCAAATGTGTCTGGCTTCCCTTTCTGCACAAGCCATGCACCTAGACCTCCATAAGACCTCTACCACCAGTGCAACCAGTTTAGCTGAACCATATTTTGAAGTGTATGGATTAATGTTTTAAATGCTCAGTTGTTTGTCTATTTTTCCACTGCCAACTGATATTATTTCTGGCTATTACCTTATGGATTACTATCCATAGCTAGGTCTGCAATTAATTTTACTGAAGAGTTCATGTATGATCCCTCTAGATCTCTGCAGACCCATTTTGCATTGTGGAGTGGGTATTTCAGCTATTGCTTTTTATTAGGACACAGCATGATTTCCCACCCCAGTCTAGATAAATTTCACTAGAGAAAGGAAAATAGCTAAGAATGACAAATATAAAATCGGCATAAGAAAGAGAGCCAGTGAGACAGCCACCATCTTGGCTGATGCACTGGGGATTGAATTGGGGACTTCCAGAGCTAAAAGCATGAGCTGCTACAGCTTGAGCTGAATGGGGAAGAAGGCTCACTCAGTGTGGCTGTGTCAGACTTTATCTTCTGCAGGTTTGGCACAGATGGGGGCATGTAACACCCATCCTCCGGTGGGTTATATGGGCTTTCTGTGACATTCTGCAAACACAAAATGGCAGTTGCTCCAGCAGATTCATAGACATTTAAAAGGTACTGTACAAACATGAGAAACATTACCTAGCTACTTCCAACACACTTCCTCTCCCCCACCCCGGATTAGCAATTAATCAGTGTGTCTTCAATAGTGTTAACTTATGTAAAGCTTTTCAAGTTTCCTAGCCCAAATTAACACAACACGTTGGGAAGCAGTGTGGACTAGCAGATGGAGCACTGGCCTGCGACTAAAAACACCTGTTGCCAGCTCTGCAGTGACCTTGGGCAAGTCACCTCACTTCTCTGTGCCTCTGTTTCCCCATCTATAAAACAGGGGCAACAATACTAACCTCCTTGCTAAGGTCTTTGAGAAGCACTGCTGAAGAGGGCAGTCTTTAACCCTCATGCTAATACCAGTGGTAAGCCTCTGAGCATGCTCAGTATGACATGGATACATCCAGAAGCCTGAGCAAGCTCAGATTGAGCTGGGTACTCTCACAGGTGGTCCAGTAGAACCTCAGAATTATGAACACCAGG
>NW_020689163.1:0-2860 GCF_002925995.2 Terrapene triunguis | reverse complement strand
AAGATGAAAGATGTCAACATGAGAATGGGATTCACCCAAGGCAAATATGCACTGAGTACTCAGCATTGTTTTAAGAAAAGAAGAAAGATAATGGGTTGACTCCCATCTGAAGAGCATATCTAATATCTGCAAGGGGAAAAAAGGTTGTCTCTGTTTTTTATTGCTCTGGGGTTCATGTAGGTTGGCCTCTGTAGGATAGAGAAATAACACAAACACACCTGTAGGGGTTAGAACCATAGGCAGAAAATAACACAATGAAATTCAACTTGGAAAACACCGTATATTAATATACCTCGGGATTGAAATACATGTATATTACTGGGAAGGAAAAATGCTGAATGAGACCTAGAGGTGACAGTAGGCAGCAAAAAACTCTGAATTTACAATATAGCTAAAAAAAGCCCAATTAAATATTGGCCTGTATACACAAAGGCGTAAAATTAGGAGCAAGGTCCCTCTCTACATGTTTCTAGTACACCTGCACCTGGAAGGCTGCATTTGGTTCTGGGTATTACAAGAAAGTTATTGGCAAATTGGAGAGAGTTTCAGAGAAAAACAGCATGAAAGATCGGGGCAGACTCAGGACAAAATATGAAAAGAGCTAAATATACAGTTTGGCTAAGAGATGACTGAGGGAAGCATGATATGAGCATGCAGAGAGTTGAAAGGCATAAACACCATGATGAAGAGGAATTCTTTACAGTGGTACAGTACATGGAGTAGTGGGAAAACGTCCCAATGCCAGGACAGCCACCTGTGGAACTGTCTCTCAAGGGGAGTGGTAAATGATCGATTATTTGGCTTATTTAAAAAGAGGACTGGACAAAAAACTTAAAATGGAGCTTATGCTCTAATAAATTTGTTAGTCTCTAAGGTGCCACAAGTACTCCTGTTATTTTTACCCCTGCTTCTGTTTTCCCTGCCAGCTCAGGACTCCAGCACCCCGTCTTGCTGAATTAGACACTCCAGTCCACTTCAACACAGACCCAGGGTCTGAATCACTTGTCCCAAAACTGCAAGTTTACCCAAAAACAGCTCACAGGAGTGTGCTTGTCTTTAGCACTCAGATGCCCAACTCCCAATGGGGTCTAAACCCAGATAAATCCGTTTTACCCTGCATAAAGCTTATGCAGAGCAAACTCATAAATTGTTCGCCCTCTATAACACTGATAGAGAGATATGCACAGCTGTTTGCTCCCCCAGGTATTAATACATACTCTGAGTAAATTACTAAATAAAAAGTGATTTTATTAAATACAGACAGTAGGATTTAAGTGGTTCCAAGTAGTAACAGACAGAACAAAGTAAGTCATAAGCAAAATAAAATAAAATGCGCAAATCTATGCCTAATCAAACTAAATACAGATAATCTCACCCTCAGAGATGCTTCAGTAAGTTTTTCTCAGACTGGACACCTTCCAGGCCTGGGCACAATTCTTTCCCCTGGTACAGCTCTTGTTCCAGCGCAGGTGTTAGCTAGGGGATTCTCCATGATGGCTCCTCTCCCTCTCTCTTCTCTTCCACCCCTTTATATATCTTTTGCATAAGGCGGGAATCCTTTGTCCCTCTGGGTTTCCACCCCCCCTCACTGGAAAAGCACCAGGTTAAAGATGGATTCCAGTTCAGGTGACATGATCACATGTCACTGCAAGACTTCATTACTCACTTGCCAGCACACACATATACAGGGAGACTTGCAGGCAAACACAGTCGTCTGCAGACAATGGTCCTTGTTAATGGGAGTCATCAAGATTCCAAACCATCATTAATGGCCCACACTTTACATAATTACAATAGGCCCTCAGAGTTATGTTTTATATTTCTAGTTTTAGATACAAGAGTGGTACATTTATACAAATCAGATGATCATACTCAGTAGATTATGCACTTTGTAATGATACCTTACAAGAGACCTTTTGCACGGAGCATATCCCAGTTGCATTATATTCACTTATTACCGTATTTTCTCTAAATTTATCCCAGTTACATTATATTGACTTATTATTATATTTTTATAAAACCATGTAGACTGCACAACGTCACAGGCACCATTCTGCATTTACAGGAAGATGGAGTGACTGAGCTAACAGATCTCTGTTTCTGGGGCATTTGTAAGCAAAGCTGTTGTTTTATTTCTGAATGTACAATGAAGATGCCCAATACAAAGGGAAACTGAGTCCGCCTTTTGCGTTGTTTAGTTTCGCCTGCTCTGGCTGACCAGAGCTCAGGAATGACCTCGTTTTCCTCCTTTCCATCCCCCAAGGCAGTATAGGCAGTGTGTGATGGAAAGACAGTGAAGACTTTGTTGTCCAAGGGAAGCCAGGCCGACAATCTACAGTTCAATCTCTGTATAAATCCAGTTTGTTTTCTCCAAAACCATGTGTAATTTTTATCAGCAAAGATGGAGGGCCTGACCGTCAGTTAGCATAACTTGGTGCAGCAATGGAGCGACACCAATTTACACCAGCCAAGGATTTGACCCCAAGTCTTGTATCCAACAATGGAATCTGGGAATGGGGAAAAGCCTATAGCTGAGCTGGGCAAAGAAGCTTTTCGCTCCTGGCAAGTGCCCTCCTGTTCTCCCTCACAACAAGGGCTGACTAAAGCAGGAGCCTCACACTCAGTGGGGACCTTGAAGAGATCATGAGGCAGAGGGAGAGGTAAAGTAAGAGGCAGAGACAGATCAATGCATAGCTGTTTGCCAACAGCCAAACTACAGTGCAGGCGGGCAAGGCTGCTTTCCCTATGGGTACTCTCTGCAAGTCAGAGCTCAGGGCACTGTGGGCAGCAGACACTGCCACTGGCCCTGCTGTTGACCCCTGTTCTGTAGATAAACAGAGGGCTCCAGCCTCAAGGGCTG
>NW_020689162.1:0-12623 GCF_002925995.2 Terrapene triunguis | reverse complement strand
TGTTGATGTCCTCATTTAATACGTGGCACTCAGGTTCACCCATCTTATTATTTAGACTTCTAGCATTTTTATATAAGAACTTAAATGTCACTTTTTAGCTGTCTGCTATTACATGATGTAATTGAATCGACTTAAGCTTCTACTGGTGAGATTTTCAAAAGCACCCATGTGAGTTAGTTGCGTAACTTCTGAATTCAATGGGAATTTGGCACCTAACTCCCTTAGCCACTTTAAAAAATCTAGTCCTGTGTCTTCTTTTCAAAACCTGAGCCTTCAATCCTCATGAGCCACACCCTAACACATGAGATTGGTTTGAAAAGAAAGACATTTGGGTTCTTATTCTTTGCTGTATTTTTTTTGTGGGGGAGGGGTATGTCAAACTTTTCTCTGCAACAATGAAGGCTGGAAACTTACCTAAAAAGAATAAAAGAAATGAAAGTGTAAATTCCCACCTAATCATCTGATTCCAGGATCTGGGGCTTGGAGGAAAAGGACAAGCATGGAGAATGCCACAACAAAATTGAAAGAGTCGACGACGCTACAAAACTCCACCAAAAGTTTTAGAAAACCAGAAATATCCAGCTCTGTTTTGGAAGCCAATGGAGTGAGGAGGTGTTTAAAATATAGGGGACTTAAAATAAAATGTGTGGCTGTGGCACTCTGTACCTCAAAACAACACCCTGGAACCCCCATATTCACCACTGTCATATAAATATGAACAAAGTCTGCCTTGTGAGATATCATTAAAAAAGTCTTGATCTGTAGATTATTAATATCCTGTTGAATTGTACGTGCTGTCATTGTATGGGGAGTTAGGAAGTTTTGCTATATGTGTGTTACTGAAATAAGTTGTGATTTTGGGAACACCCACAACCAGCCTTTCAGATACAACAATGGAGGAGCCAGACAGTGTCAATGGCTCATCAGCACCCATCCAAGAATCCACTATCTCAGGAACTGGATACAATGGAGATTTCTCAGAGAGAGAAGGTAGACAATAGAGACTATTTGACCCAAGTTCTAGCAGAGTGGATTTCCAGCAAGCTGGAAGAAACTATAAAAGAGAGGAAGTGACATCACCACTTGCCCTCATTCCCACCACAACTCAACACCTGGAAACACATCTGAAGGACAAAGACTTTGAACTGTGGCAATTTGGTATCTGGCTGGAAGACAAGCCCAGCCTATGTATTTCGGAACTGTCACCTGCTTGTACCATCTGCCAAGATGACACACAGCTTGATTCATTTCCTGTCTAGTTTATTTAACTCAGGCTGCAAATTTACTTTTACTTCTTGTGTAACCAACTGTGATCTCTATGCTTGCTGCTTATAATCACTTTAAACCTATCTGTAATGAATACACCTGTTTTATATTCTACCTAAAACTGTGTGTTTTGATGGAAGTGCTTGTGAAATCTCTGCTCAGTTTCCAACGCTGGTGTTTGTGCTCTCCACATCAGGGGAGGCGCCGACTGGGTAGTGCTCTTACACTGCCCAGGCTTCTCACCAAGGCAGGACAGTACGTTTCTGGAGTGCAAGGCCAGGGAGCTGGGGGGAATTGACTGGAGCCTCCCAATTGGTGGTTCATGAGTGGCTGGGAGGTCATTCATGGAACTCAGCTGGGTGTGTTCCAGCTTGGGGATGGCTGTGGAGTGTAGGATCTGCGAGAAGTTTCCAGCTTGACACAGCATCACAGTGTGAGAAGGATAGCCCAAGTTGGTGGGGCACAAGGCTCAGATGTCCCACAGTCCAGGTTGCACAACAGGGACCCCGTCACAGTGACTTTTAAAAACAGTGACTCAATGAATCCTCAAGTATCAGGGGGTAGCCGTGTTAGTCTGTATCTACAAAAACAACAAGGAGTCTGGTGGCACCTTAAAGGCTAACAGATTTATTTGGGCATAAGGTGCCACCAGACTCCTTGTTGTTTCAATGAATCCTGATATTCCTGGTAAAAATTCATGCAGCTTCTGCCCTTCTCGACATTGCTGGCCATTCTCCAGTTTCCAACCCATCCACCAGCCAGGTGTGGAGCAATGTCATGTGTATCACAGCCAATGAATTGAGAGATCCTCAATCCACTCGCCACCTAGCAAGGTCTCTCCAGAAGGTTCGAAGAGTGACCGGGGGTGAAGGATGGCAGGATCCTCGCACGAATCACTCCCAACCCAGCCGCACTTCAGGGGCCCAAGCTGGGTCTGGTGCATTTCCAGGTGTGAACTGGCTGAATTTTTGCCACAATGCGACCGCAGCTCAGCTCCTGCTCTTGGAATGTGGCTGACCTGGATGCAGGCAACTATCTCTGCAGACGGAATGTCACGATTAGCCACAGAGCTGAGCCCATCTGTTTGAGGCTTACACGGAGCTGACCGCCTCAGAGGCTTTGCAGACTCAGGTTTGTGAGCATCTCCCAGCCCCATTGAGCCACCTCCCCTGTGTTCCCCACTGAGAGGACAGCTTCCTGCCCCCAGACAGAGACTGGGGGGGGCCCAGCTGCAGGTGGCGTGTGTGCGTTGGGGGAATCAATTCTGAGATGCCGTGTCTGATTCGCTCAGGACATAGGTAATAAAGGGAGATTAACCCTTCCAGCTTCAATGCTAGGGTGAAATCCACAGATCTGTCTCTGCCTCCCCACCCCAGGTTCTTCATTGCCCCCAACCCACCTCCCACAGCAACCCCTCCCCCGATTCAGTGGCTCTCACCACCCCCACTATACAAATTATTCCAGCAACCCTGACCCCATCTCACTCCCCACAGCAGCCCCCACATTCCTCCCTGTGACATGTACAAACAGCCCCCGTGCCCCACCCCAGAGGTGGCCACATCTCAGTGAGAAAAGACCAGTGGCTCTCAACCTTTCCAGATTACTGTACCCCTTTCAAGATTCTCATTTGTCTTGTTTCTCCTAATTTTAAAACTGCTTATTTACAAAATCAGACATAAATATACAAGTTTCACAGCACACTAGTACTGATAAATAGTTTACATTTTCATTTGACCATATCATTATGAAATACATCAATTGGAATATAAATAATGCACTTACATTTCAATGGACAGTATATTCAGTAGTATAAAAAAGTCATCGTATGAAATTTAAGTTAGTACTGACTATGTTAGTGCTTTTTATGTAGCCTGTTGTAAAACTAGACAAATATTTAGATGAGCTGATGATGTACCCACAGGAAGATCTCTGCGTAACCCCAGGATTAAATGTACCCCTGAGAACCACTGCTATAGAATTTTATCCAAAGGCTCAGGGCTGACAATGGCAGTAAAAGCACCTGGCCAATAGATGGCAGCACACGTGCAATTCAGTTACTTATCAGAAATTGGCAATCAAGTCACAGCATCACCTTCCCTTTCCCTTGCACTACACTAGCCACTGATGTTGCTGTAACTATGTCGCTCAGGGGTGTGGAAACACGCCGGGTGACGCTGTTATACTGACCCAATGCCTGGTGTAGACAATGCTTCTCCCATCAGCACAGCTACCACCTCTCGGGGGGGGGGGGGAAGGAATTAACTATGCCGATGGGAGAGGGAGGAATTAACTACGCCGATGGGAGAAGCTCTCGCATCAGCATAGACAGCGTCTTCACTGAACCTCTACCGCGGTGCAGCTGCATCGGTGCAGCCTTCCCAGTGTAGACATTTCTTTGATAAACTGAACTGACTGAGCTCCTGGAGTCTCTCTCTGTCAAGCCCGGGGTCCAGTACATTAATACTTCTCGTGGCTCTTCTCTGACCCCCTCCAGTTGCTCAACATCCTTCTTGAAGGGTGGGCGCCAGAACCGGACACAGGATCCCAGCGGTGGTTGCACCAGTGCTGGATCCAGAGTGAAAATCACCGCCCTGCTCCTAATTGAGAAAAGTGCCTCCACGCCTGAGGCTTCCAGGCAAATGACAAAACAAGAAGGCAGGTTGGAGGCCGGGCTGTGGTTTGTGTGGTCTCTATCACACAGTGAGGGTTTCCTTAGCATTCGCTGGCCTGTAACATGGCCCGGGCCGAAGGGTAGGTTCCCTGCAGCAAAGCAGGGCTGAGAATCTCATACGTCCGACTCACAACAGGGCTCTGCTCGCTTTCCCCAGCCAGGAGGGGCTGGAGGGCAGAGTCCCAGCTGGTGTCTCTGCTCCTGGGACCTCGCACGGTGGAGTCATCTGGACGTGGCTGTCTCAGCCCCTGCTCTCCTATGGGGGCCCCGTCCGCCGGCGCACGGAAGTGGACAGCCGAATGCAGAGACCTTGCTAGGGTCCAGCAGGGGGAGGGGAGCTGTTAGAGGGCTTTCCCTCCACCCTCCCACTTCCCCGGTTCTTGTCAAGCAGACAGCAAGCAGCAAAAGACAAGCAGTCTGTAGTGCAAACAATGTGATGTTTATTGGGGTTAATGTCCAGCAAGCATGAGTCCAATTTCCCTTCCCCCCCTTCCTGTTTTTCCCCAGTTTACAGAGTAATATTCTCAGCTATACATTAACCAATTATTTTACTGAAATTTAACTAACCAATCTTAACATATAGTAGCACAATTCTCTAACCAATTTTATCCCAGTACCCTCAATAATTTACATCTAGCAAAATTAATTATACAGCAGACAGAAACCATTACAGAACCAGACAGATTAAGAATAGAAAAGTGGGAGGCATAAAGATAAAATATACAGAAATGAGGGTTTCACAACCACACCATTGAGAAGTGATTTCTTGCCAGACAGGATATTGTCAAACTAAGTTTTCTTTCACCATCTTAAGATGTGTTTCTTTATCTGGTGGTGATGGGCACTATCAGGACAGGATCGTCTTCCTAACAGCTCAATACCCCCTTATTTCAGTGTGGCTGGTTTGGGATGTGAGGATGTGACCGTTCACTTCCCAGCTTATGACTGCCCCTGCTGCTTAGCCAAAGGCCTTAGCCTAAGAACAAGGCCTCAGACTATCATAGAATCATCGAATACCAGGGTTGGAAGGGACCTCAGGAGTTTATCTAGTCCAACCTCCTGCTCAAAGCAGGACCAATTCCCAACTAAATAATCCCAGCCAGGACTTTGTCAAACCTGACCTTAAAAACCTCTAAGGAAGATTTCACCACCTCCCTAGGGAACCCATTCCAGTGCTTCACCAGACTCCTAGTGAAATAGTGTTTCCTAATATCCAACCTAGACCTCCCCCACTGCAACTTGAGACCATTACTCCTTCTTCTGTCATCTGGTACCACTGAGAACAGCCTAGATCCATCCTCTTTGGAACCCCCTTTCAGATAGTTGAAAGCAGCTATCAAATCCCCCCACATTCTTCCTCTATTCTGCAGACTAAATAATCCCACTTCCCTCAGCCTCTCCCCATAAATCATGTGCTCCAGCCCTCTAATCATTTTTGTTGCCCTCCGCTGGACTCTTTTCAATTTTTCCACATCCTTCTTGTAGTGTGGGGCCCTAAACTGGACACAGTACTCCAGATGAGGCCTCACCAATGCCGAATAGAGGGGAATGATCAAGTCCCTCGATCTGCTGGCAACACTCCTACTTATACAGCCCAAAATGCCGTTAGCCTTCTTGGTAACAAGGGCACACTGTTGACTCATATCCAGCTTCTTGTCCACTGTAACCCTTGGTCCTTTTCTGCAGAACTGTTGCCTAGCCACTCAGTCCCTAGTCTGTAGCAGTGCATGGGATTCTTCATTCCTAAGTGCAGGCCTCTTCACTTGTCCTTGTTGAAACTCATCAGGTTTCTTTTTGCCCAATCCTCTAATTTATCAAGGTCCCTCTGTATCCTATCCCTACCCTCCAGCATCTCTACCACTCCTCCCAGTTTAGTGTCATCTGCCAACTTGCTGAGGGTGCAATCTACGCCATCCTCCAGATCATTAATGAATTATCCTAGTGAGAGAAGGCCCATACACAGGCGGACTGTGATTTTGATTCTTTGTTTTTATACCCCTGTAACTAGCTAAGTGGTAAAAATACACCTAAGTTCTTAAAGTATAGGCCTTTACAAGTGGGCCTGAATATCTATATTCTAACAGGAGCTTGTGGTTCGCATAACGTCTGCATGTAGCTGTGGGTGCTGGAGGCCTTCCAGACTTTGCAGAAGTATTCGGACACAGCCACATCCTGTGATCTCCACTCATTGTTCTCCCCTACCCAGATCCACCCCCACATGAACAGCTTCCTCCTTCGGGCTGAGCCAGTCTAGGAGAGCTGCAGGCGTCGCATTGGGGACCTTGGAAAGGGTTTGACTCTGAGACGCTGCATCCCCCCAAGAAACGGGTAAGGAAATGAGGTAACCCCCCAGCTTCCTCACTGGATCTCCTTCTGTCCTTCCCCCACACCACTGCCCCCAGATCTCCCCCCTTCCAGCGGCCCCCCCCTCCCCTCATCCGCTCTGGTTACAACCGGTTGAAATTAAATGTGGGGCCTGTGGTCAGAGGTCAGGGGCAAAACGAAAAACCTTTGGGCAGAGAATAGACACAACAAATCCTGCATCTTGGCAGGGAGTTAGACGATATGACCTTTGCAGTGCCTTCTAACCCTCTGACTCTATGCTCCAAAGATCTTCGAACCATTGGTGCCTTTGGTCTACAAGGATTTGATCCTATCTGACTTTAGCTCAGGATCTGGGGAGTTTATAAACTCTGAGGAGATTATAAACTCTGTGGCTGTCTCTCTCTGTCAGTGACCTCTCCGAGCGCCCTTTTCATTGCTCTTCCTTCCTTTGCTCAGGACAACATCTGCGCTGCCCAAGCTGAGCCGTGAGGAAGAGGAGGGGATACTGTGACTGGAACTCTTCCAAGAATGGAGTCACTTCCAATTCTCTTCCTGGTGCTATGTGGTATGGCCTTCCTCACCGGGGTGCCATTGAATGGCTACGTCCTCTTCGTCGCCGGCTCCCGTGTGGAGAGGACGACCAGTGCCGTGTGGTTCTGGAACCGGGCCTTGACTGATTTCATCTTCATCATCTTCCTGCCCCTCAAATTAATTTCCGTCTTCATCCTAGACTTAGACTGGGCCAAGATGCTGAGCAGCACCATCACCTCCTTCCACATGTTCTCCAGTGCCTTCCTCCTCACGACCCTCAGTGTCGATCGCTGCATCCTCGTGGCAGGCCCTGAGTGGGCCCAGAACCACTGCACGCCCCGCCTGGCTTTCATGATTGCTATGGGCATGTGGGCCCTGTCTCTTGGATTCAGCTTCCGGTACAGTGATCTCTGGGAATCCCTCCTCTCACCTGCCAACACCAGCATAAATTTCCGACTGGATGAAGAGAGGGTGAAGGCCGCCATTGCCATCCAGTTCCTGGTCGGGTTTCTGATCCCATTAGCCTTGATCTTGATCCCAACCTTCTACATTGTTCTAGCTGCCAAGCTGAGAAGGAACGGGCTGATCCAGTCCACCAAGCCCCTCAAGATCCTTCTTGGTTTGATCCCGGCCTTTTTCCTCTGCTGGCTGCCATGTCACGTCTTCTTCTTCCTGCAGATCTCACCTATATATCAATTGCCTCTTCTGCGAATAGGAAGTGCTTTTGCTTGTGTCATGATTTATTTCAGCAGCTGCCTCAACCCCATCTTCTATCTCACCATGGAAGAAGAGTTTCTGAGGTACCGGCAACGTGTACGCAACCCCCAAACCACTGACAACTCAGGGCCAGAGCCGGCTGAATAGGAGAATGGATGAATTGTCGATATTTGCATGGAGAAAGAATACTGTTCGCTGGGACCTGTAACTTCCTCTTGACCCCAAAATTGTCTTTTTTTAGCAATTGAATTTTTTTTGCCTTACTCAAAGAAGAGCCATGAGAATGATTGCAGGATTTGAAAACCTGCCTTGGAGTGAGAGACACAAGGAGCTCAATCTATTTATCTTAACAAAGAGACGGTAAAGGCATGACTTGATCAGTCTATAAGTACCTATGTGGGGAAAAAGTATTTAATATCTGGCTCTTCAGTCTGGCAGTGGAAGGTGTAACATAATCAAGTGAACGGAAGTTGAACGTAGACAAATTCAGATTAGAAATGTGGTGTTTCTTGAAGATCAACGAGTCTATGAAACAAAGGGTAACATTTTCAAAAGTATCTAAGTCCTATATTTAAAAGCATTTAGGCCCATAGGAACCTCACTGTGTGTCAATCAGAATATAACATAACCCTGTTATAGTCTTGGTCTTCACAATATCCTTTGGCAGAGTTCCACAAGTTGAATGTGTGTTGTGTGAAGAAATACTTCCTTTTGTTTGTTTTAAACCTGGTGACTATTAATTTCATTTGGTGACCCCTGGTTCTTGTATTATGGGAAGGAGTAAATAACACGTCCTTCTTTACTTTCTGCACACCAGTCAGGATTTTATAGAGCTCAATCATATCCCCCCTTAGTCATCTCTTTTCCAAGTATAAAAGTCCCAATCTTATTAATCTTTCCTCATATGCAATCCGTTCCATACCCCTAATCATTTTTCTAGCCCTTTTCCAATTCCAATATATCTTTTTTGAGATGCATTTATATAGAGACAATATGATATTTTCAGTCGTATTATCTATCCCTTTCTTAATGATTCCCAACATTCTGTTAGCTTTTTTGACTGCCACTGCACATTGAGTGGATGTTTTCAGAGAGCTAGCCACAATGACTCCAAGATCTCTCTCTTGAGTGGTAGCAGCTGATTTAGACCCCATCATTTAATATGTATAGTTGGGTTTATGGTTTAAAATGTGCATTACTTTGCATTTATCAACATTAAATTTCATCTGCCATTTTGTTGCCCAGTCACACAGATTTGAGAAATCCCTTTGTAAGTCTTCACAGTCTGCTTTGAACTTAACTATCTTGTGTAGTTTTGTATCATCTGAAAATTTTGCCACCCTACTTTTTACTCCTTTTTCCAGATTGTTTATGAATAGGTTGAAAACTACTGGTCCCAGTACAGACCCTGCGGACACTGCTATTTACCTGTCTCCATTCTGTAAACTGACCATTTATTCCTACCCTTTGTTTCCTATCTTTTAACCAGTTACTGATCATGGGAGAACCTTCCCTCTTATCTCACGACAGCTTACTTTGCTTAAGAGCCTTTGGTGAGGAATCTTGTCAAAGGCTGTCTGAAACTCCAAGTACACTATATCCACTGGATCACCCTTGTCCGTATTGGTTTTGACCCCCACAAAGAATTCTAGTAGATTGCGGAGGCATCATTTCCCTTTACAAAAACCATGAGGACTCTTCCCTAACAAATTATGTTCATCTATGTGTGTTAATTCTGTTCTTTAGTATAGTTTCAACCAGTTTGCCCATTACTGAGATCAGATTTACTGGCCTGTAATTGCCAGGATCACCTCTGGAGCCTTTTTAAAAAATTGGTGTCACATTAGCTATCCTCCAGTCATTTGGTACAGAAGCTAATTTAAATGATTTTGCATACCACAGCTAGTAGTTCTGCAATTTCACATTTGAGTTCCTTCAGAACTCTTGGGTGAATCCCATCTGGTCCTGGAGACTTATTACTATTTATTTTATCAATTTGTTCTAAAACCTCCTCTACTGACACCTCACTCTGGGACAGTTCCTCAGATTTGTCACGTAAAAAGAATGTTTCAGGTTTGGGAATCTCCCTCACATCCTCAGCCGTGAAGACTGATACAAAGAATTCATTTAGTTTCTCTGCAATGGCCTTATCATCACTGAGTGCTCCTTCAGCATCTCGATCGTCCAGGGGCCCCACTCATTGTTAAGCAGGCTTCCTATTACTTTTTCAGTCTTTGGCTACCTGTTCTTCAAATTCTCTTTTGGCCTTCTAATGGTATTTTCACTTGCCAGTGTTTATGCTCCTTTCTCTTTTCCCAAATAGGATTTAACTTCCACTTTTTAAAGGATGCCTTTTTGCCTCTCAGAGCTTCTTTTACTTTGTTGTTTAGTCACGGTGGCCCTTTTTTCGTTTTCTTACTATGTTTTTTAATTTGGGATATATTTTTGAGCCTCTATTATGGTGTCCTTAAAACGTTTTCATGCAGCTTTCAGGGATATCACTTTTGGCACTGCTCCTTTAATATCTGTTTAACTAACTTCCTCATTTTTATGTCGTTCCCCTTTCTGAAAATAAATGCTACCATGTTGGGCTGCTGTGGCATTTTCCCTGCCACAGGGATGTTAAATTTCATTATATTCTGGTCACTATTAGCAAGCGGTTCCATTATATTCCCCTTTTGGACCAGATGCTGTGCTCCACTTAAGACTAAATCAAGAATTGCCTCGCCCCTTGTGGGTTCCAGGACTAGCTGCTCCAAGAAACAGTCATTTATGGTGTCAAGAAACTTTATGTCTGTGTCCTGTCCTGAGGTGATATGTACCCAGTCAATTTGGGGACAGTTGAAATCCCCCATAATTTTTTACTTTTATTGCCTCTCTAATGTCCCTGAGCATTTCACAGTCACTATCACCGTCCGGGTCAGGTGGTTGATAGTATATCCGTCTTGCTATATTCTTATTATTTGGGCATGGAATTGCTATCCAGAGAGATTCTATGGTACAGTTTGGTTCATTTAAGATTTTTACTTCATTTGACGCTATGCTTTCTTTCACATATAGTGCCAATCCCCCACCAGGATGTCCTCTTCTGTCCTACCGATATATTTGATATATTTTGTAACCTGGTATTACTGTGTCCCATTGATTATCCTCATTCCACCAACTTTCTGTGATGCCTATTTTGTCAATATCCTCATTTAATACGAGGCACTCAATTTCACCCATCTTACTATTTAGACTTCTAGCATTTGTATATAAGTACTTAAATGTTACTTTTGAGCTGTCTTGCATTACATGATGTAATTGAATTGACTTAGGCTTCTACGGGTGAGATTTTAAAAAAGCACGTATAAGAGTTAGGTGCTTAACTCATAATTTCAATGGCAATTTGGCACCTAACTCTCTTAGCCACTTTTAAAAATCTAGTCCTGTCTCTTTATAGCCAAGCCCAAGCCTTGAAACCTCATGAGCCACCCCCAAAACATCATGAGATTGGTTTTAAAAGAAAAACATTTGGGTTCTTGTTTTTTGCCTTATGATTTTTTTTTCCGGCCATTTCAAGCTTTTATCTTCAACAACAATGGCTAGAAACTTACCTAAAAAAAAAAAGAAAGGAAAGCAAAATTTCCCAGCTAATAATATGATTCCAGGATCGGGGACTTGGAGGAAAACGAGAAGCCTGGTGAATGCTGCAACCAAATTGTAAGAGTTGACAACACTACAAAACTCTGCCAAAAGTTTCAAAAAACCAGAAATATCCAGCTCTGTTTCGGAAGCCAATGAAGTGAGGAGGTGTTTAAAATATTGGGGACTTTAAATAAAATGTGTGGCTGTTGCACTCTGTACCTCAAAACAGCACCCTGAAACCCCCATATTCACCACTTTCATAATATTATGATATGATCTGTACAAAATCTGCCTTGTGAGGTGTGATTTTAAAAGTCTTGATCTGTTGAACATTAATATCCCATTGCATTGTACGTACTGTCATTGTTTGTGAGGTTGTGAAGTTTTGCTATATGTGTGTTACTGAAGTAAATTTTGATGTTGGGGAACACCCACAACCAGCCTCTCAGGTATGACAATGGAGGAGCCAGACAGCATTAAAGGCTGATCAGCACCCATCCAAAAATCCACTATCTCAGGAACTTTATAAAATGGAGATTTCTGAGAGGGAGCACCTAGACAATGGAGACAGTTTGACCCGCATCATAGCAAAAGATCTTTCCTGAAGCTGGAAGAAACTATAAAAGAGAGGAAATGACATCACTGCTTGGCCTGATTCCCCCCACAACTCAACACCTGGAAACAACTCTGGAGGACAAAGACTTTGAAATGGGGACGGGGACCGAGGCTGGAGGTGAGTCCCAGCCTGCTTATTGAGGATCTGTCACCTGCTTGTACCATCTATGAAGGTGAAACATGGCTTGATTCAAAGCCTGTTTACTTTGTAGAACTCAGATTGGGAATTTACTTTTATTTCTTGTGTAACCAACTGTGATCTCTGCGCTCGCTGCTTATAACCAAGTTAAATCTCTCTGTCTGTAGTTAATAAACCTGTTTTATATTCTACCTAAAACGGTGTGTTTGGCTGAAGTGCTGGGAAATGTCAGCTCAGTTTACAAAGGCTGGTGTTTGTGCTCTCCACATCGGGGGAGGCGCCGACTGGGTAAGGAACTTACGCTTGTCACGCTTCTGACCAATGCAGGACAGTACATTTCTGGAGTGCAAAGCCAGGGAGCCGGGAGGAATTGACTGGAGCCCCCCTATTCATGGTTCGTGAGTGGCTGCAAGGTCATTCATGGAACTCAGCTGGGTGTGTCCCTGCCTGGGGATGGCTGTGTAAGTGCAGGGCCTGCCAGAGGTTTGCAGCTTCACAGAGCATCACAGTGTGAGAGGGATTTCCCAATCCCAGGGTGTTGGAACAGAGGGCTCAGGGGTCCCATAGTCCAGGTTGCATGCCGGGAACCCCATCACAGTGGCTTTTTAAACCAATGTCTGAATGAATCCTGATATTCCTGGCCCAAATTCATGCAGCTTTAGCCCTTCGCTATGTCACTGGCCGCTCTCCAGCCTCCAACCAATCAACCAGCCAGTTGTGGAGCAGACACAA
>NW_020689161.1:1887-2152 GCF_002925995.2 Terrapene triunguis | reverse complement strand
GGGATGGGTCCTCAGTCCTTTGTTCAAAGCTTCAGCTTGTAGCAAAGTCCCTCCAGAGGTAAGAAGCAGGATTGAAGACAAGATGGAGATGAGGCATCAGCCTTATATAGTCTTTTCCAGGTGTAAGAACACCTCTTTGTTCTTACTGTGGAAAATTACAGCAAAATGGAGTTTGGAGTCACATGAGCCAGTCCCTGCATACTTTGCTGAGTTACAAGGCGTATCTGCCTTCTTTCAATGGGTCCATTGTATAGCTGATGGTCCT
>NW_020689161.1:0-1877 GCF_002925995.2 Terrapene triunguis | reverse complement strand
TTGCAACAATGATCTATATGGTCCCAGATTACATCAATAACGTCACACCCCCAACGCAAAATTGATGCAGGAAGGGATGTCACAAACATCACTGACTGCATCCTAAGAGCTCTCCACTCTGGACAATGCATCAGCTACAATATTTTCCTTTCCCCTTATGTGGACTATGTCCATTTCATACTCCTGAAGGGCCAAACTCCAACGCAGCAACCTGGAGTTGTTGCCCTTGGCCTTGTGCAGCCAGACCAGAGGGGCATGATCACTCAACACAGTGAATTTTTTATTGTACAAATAGGGCTTAAGTTGCTTGACAGCCCAGACAATAGCATAACATTCCTTTTCAATGGTAGCGTAATTTTGCTCAGTGGGGGACAATTTCTTACTTAGATATGCCACGGGATGTCTCTTACCTCCTTCCCCCTCCTGCATTAGCACTGCCCCCAGCCCAATATTGGAAGCGTCTGTACATAGTAAAAAAGGCTTTTCAAAATCTGGGCTGGCCAAAACAGGCTCTTTGGCCAAAGCACTCTTTATGCTTTGAAAACCCTGCTCACAGGCCTCCGTCCACAGCACCCGGTCTGGTTTTTCCTTTTTCGTCAGGTCTGTGATGGGAGCAACAATATCGCTGAATCCCTGCACAAATCTCCTGTAATAGTTGGCCAGACCAATGAAGGATTGGACCTGCTTTTTAGTTCTAGGGGTTGGCCAGTTTTTAATGGCCTCTACCTTTAAAGGCTCTGGGCGCAGTTGCCCATTGCCCACCCTGTGCCCCAGGTAGGTCACCTCAGCAGCTCCCATTCTGCATTTAGAAACCTTAACCGTTAGATTGGCCTCCCTGAGCCGGTGCAGCACAATCCCTATGTGGTTCAGGTGATCTTGCCATGAACCGCTGAATATGGCCAGGTCGTCTATATAGGCCCTCGCAAAAGATTCTAATCCCCGTAGGACCTCATTTATAAGTCTCATGAACGTAGCCCCTGAATTTCGCATCCCAAAGGGCAGCACTTTGAACTCATATAGGCCCGATTCCACTATGAAAGCGGATTTTTCTTGTGCCTCGGCATCTAGGGGTATTTGCCAGTACCCCTTAGTCAGGTCCAGGGTGCTTATAAACCTTGCCCCTCCCAGTGTATCCAGTAGATCCTCTATTCTGGGTGTGGGGTAAGGGTCAGGCTGGGTGATAGCATTTAGCTTCCTGTAATCCACACAAAACCTCATGGTCTTATCCTTTTTTGGCACCATCACAATGGGAGAGGCCCAGGGGCTCTGGGATCTGGTGATTATTCCCATTGTCAACATGCTCTCCACCTCTTCCTGGATCTGTCTTTGCATCTCTCCCTTGGCCCTGTAAGCTCTGCTAGGGGCTGGGCGGGGACCCACCGTCTGAATGGAGTGTGTCATCCTATCTGTGAGCCCTGGCCTATTGGAGAATGTTCGCTTGTGGTGTTTTAACAGCATCAGCAGTTCCTTTCTTTGAGGGGGGGTTAAATCCTCCTCCATCTCAATGCTCTCGAGAGGCATCTCCTCCTGGCTTTCAGCAACCATGTCAATTAAAGGGACGGACCCTGCCTCTTCCTCAGAATAACAGATCATGTTCACATTTACCTCCCTTGCATGGTAAGCCTTCATTCTGTTCACATGCACTGTCTGCACACTTCCCTGGACCTGGGGCTTCCTCACATCATAGGTGTGACGTTATTGACATAAACTGGGACCATATAGATTATTGTTGCAACCAAGGTCCTGTAGTGGCACCCAAATCTTGTATAAAGGGGGGCAAATGGGGTGTCTAAGACAAGGTTATGGTTTACTGGTTATGATTAGGCTGTCTATATGTGTGTATCAGTTTTGTAGTTGAAATTATGAATATTGGCTCT
>NW_020689160.1:0-1148 GCF_002925995.2 Terrapene triunguis | reverse complement strand
GAGAGCATGGAAAATGTCTCTCACTTTTATAAGGTTCTAGAGGAGAGCTGAGTAACAGGCTGTCATGCTGGGAAATCGACATTAGATGGCAGCAGAGTAGAGGAAACGAAAGGGGGGGCGGTCAGAAATACTGACTAGTGACCAATAGATTTCACTAGCCAATAAAATAATGGGAAAGTTATACTCTAAAATGGCCACTAGGTGGCAGCATAGAGCCATTGGGTTAGAAGGGACCGCAAGGGTCATCTAGTCTAACCCCCTGCCAAGATGCAGGATTTGTTGAGTCTCAGCCATCCAAGACTGATGGCTGTCCAGCCTCCTTTTGAAAACATCCAGAGAAGGAGATTCCACGACTTCCCTAGGCGATCTCTTCCATTATCCTACTGTTCTTACAGTTAGATTAAATCTCAGGAAAAACTTTCTAAGTCTGCTATGCTGCAATTTGAACCCTTTGCCTTGTGCTGCTCTCTGTCCAAGAGAGAACAAAATTTCTCCTTCTTTTTTATGGCAGTCTTTCAAGAATTTGAAGACTGCTGTCATGTCCCCCCTTAACCTCTTCTTTCCCAAAGTAAACATACCGAGTTCCTTCAGCCTTCCCTCATATGGCTTGCCTTCCATCCCTTTGAACATCTTTGTTGCTTGCCTTTGGATCCTCTGCAGTTTCTCTACATCCTTTCTATACACTGGTGACCAAAATTGGACACAGTCTCCAGCTGAGGCCTAACTAGAGCTGAGCAGAGTGGTACTATCACCTCACAAGACTTGCATGTTATGCCTCTGTTTATGAAACCTAAAATTGCATTTCCTTTTTTTGCACCAGCATTGCATTGCTGACTCCTGTAGAGCTTGTGATGCACCACAACTGCCAGATACTTCTCAGTAGTGCTGCTGCCAAGCCAGTTATCCCCCATTCTGTATTTGTGCATTTAGTTTTTCTTCCCTAAGTGTAAGCATGTTGTAAGGGTGATATAATGTACTTACACCACCCCTTTAATAATATTCAATATATGCTGCCATCTAGTGGGCATTTCTGAAAATAGCTGCCCTTACAACAGGCCATCACCTTGGATAGGCATTTTCCAAAAATGTAAGCTGGTGTTTGTTCATGATCTCAAATATTTGACACATAGGTTCATTAGACTTAAAAA
>NW_020689159.1:0-3056 GCF_002925995.2 Terrapene triunguis | reverse complement strand
TAAGACATTAAATATGATAATCGCACTTTATAAATCCATGGTATGCTTACACCTTGAATACTGTGAGCAGTTCTGGTCACCCCATCTGAAAAAAAGATATATTAGGGTATGTCTACACTACGAGAGTAGTTCGATTTCACTTAAATCGAATATGTGGAATCGATATTGCAAAGTCGAACGTGTGTGTCCACACTAAGGACAGTAATTCGACTTTGTGAGTCCACACTAACGGGGAAAGCGTCGACATTGGAAGCGGTGCACTGTGGGCAGCTATCCCACAGTTCCCGCAGTCCCCACTGCCCATTGGAATTCTGGGTCGAGCCACCAATGCCTTCTGGGTAAAAAAATGTGTCGAGGGTGCTTTTGGGTAACTGTCGTCATCCGTCCGTCACTACCGCCCTCCCTCCCTCCCTGAAAGCGCCGGCGGGAAATCAGTTGGCGCACTTTTCTGGTCACTGACAGCGCGGACGCCACAGCACTGCGAGCATGGAGCCCGCTGCGACCATCGCTGCAGTTGTGGCCGTTGTCAACGTCTCGCAGCTTATTATCCACCTTTCCCAGAGGCAGATGCAGATAAATCGGGCGAGGAGGCTACGGCACCGCGGTGAGGGCCTGAAGTCTGAGAGTAGCACAGGCCTGTCAGAAAGCACGGGACCCAGCGCCGAGGACATCACGGTGACAATGGGTCATGTGGATGTTGTGGAACGGCGATTCTGGGCCCGGGAAACAAGCACGGACTGGTGGGACCGCATAGTGCTGCAGGTCTGGGACTTTCCTGGAACTTTGTGAGTTGCTGTCCCCTGCCCTGAAGCGCAATGACACCCGGATGCGAGCAGCCCTGACTGTCCAGAAGCGATAGGCCATAGCCCTCTGGAAGCTTGCAACGCCAGACAGCTACCAGTCAGTCGCGAACCACTTTGGCGTGGGCAAATCTACCGTGGGGGTTGTTGTGATGCAAGTAGCCAACGCAATCGTTGAAGTACTGCTCTCAAAGGTAGTGACCCTGGGAAACGCGCAGGCCATCATAGATGGCTTCGCCGCGATGGGATTCCCAAACTGCGGTGGGGCTATAGATGGAACTCACATCCCTATCCTGGGACCGGACCACCAGGTCAGCCAGTACATCAACCGAAAGGGCTACTTTTCAATGGTGCTGCAAGCACTGGTGGACCATAGGGGACGTTTTACAAACATCAACGTCGGATGGCTGGGCAAGGTTCATGATGCTCACGTTTTCAGGAACTCTGGTCTGTTTAGACGGCTGCAGGAAGGTATTTACTTCCCGGACCACAAAATAACTCTTGGGGATGTGGAGATGCCTACAGTGATCCTCGGGGACCCAGCCTACCCGCTAATGCCCTGGCTCACGAAGCCCTATACTGGCGTCCTGGACAGTGAAAAAGAACTCTTCAACTACCGGCTGAGCAAGTGCAGAATGGTGGTGGAGTGTGCTTTTGGCCGTCTCAAGGGGAGATGGAGAAGCTTACTGACTCTCTGTGATCTCAGCGAAACCAATATCCCCATTGTTATAGCAGCTTGCTGTGTGCTCCACAATCTCTGTGAGAGCAAGGGGGAGACCTTTATGGCGGGGTGGGAGGTTGAGGCAAATAGCCTGGCTGCTGATTACGCCCAGCCAGACAGCCGGGCGATTAGAAGAGCCCAGCGGGACGCGCTGTGGATCCGGGAGGCTCTGAAAGCTAGGTTCCTGAGTGAGCAGGGTAACCTGTGACTTTTAAGTTTGTGTACAGAGAAGCTGAACCTGCCCCCGTTTCTTTACCCAGTTAATGTTGACTATCCTCTCCAGTTACATACCCCCTTCACCCCCTTCCAACACACGTTTAAAAATATAATGACTTCTATTTTGTTAATGGACACCGTTTTCTTTATTACTGTTTTCGCGGGAATGTTTTAAACCTGGGACGCAGACTGTGGTGGGGAGCGGGTGTAGTGTACTGATGCAAATGACGCTTCTAAACTGCAGGAATGACAGGCTCCGCAGTGGTGGACTGGTTGTTTCAACGGAGCCTGCCAGCCCTCCTGATCGGGACTGCGTGTATGCGGGGGCTATGTGACTTTGTGGCAGGGGGAGGAGGGTTACAGATCCCCTGCTGCGTGGCTCTGTGATCCAGGATAAGGACCGCTGCATAAGATCTGTAACTGCCCTCCCCCGCCACAAAGTCACAGAGCAACCCCCCACCCACAGAACATGAAAACCACCTCCCAGACTGACCAGGGTAACTAGTCACTGCACTGTGTATGTGCCCTGCTGCTGGACCTGCCCCCGCCTCTGTACCCTGCTAAAGGTGACTGTCCTGTCCAATTAGCAACCCCCTTCCCCCCCTTCAGACAGACTCTCCTCCAAAAGAACATGATGGAAACAGTAATTAACAGAAACGTATATTTTATTATCAACTACACATGAAACTGGGGGGTGAAACTTGGACGGGGGCTTGTGTGAGGCGGGAAGGAAAGGACTTGTCAAATTTTGGGGAATGAGAGCCTTCTAGTAGTAGAGCAGTCTGCAGGGGTGGAGTGAGAGGTTTCACGGACTCTGCCGCCCCTCCTTCTTTGGACTTTGGGTGAGGGGGGCATGGGACATGGTGGCGGGGGAGGGCGGTTACAGATAGACTGCAGCGGGGCTCTGTCCTCCTGCCTCCATTCCTGCAGAACATCCACAAGGCGCCGAAGCGTGTCCGTTTGCTCCCTCATTAGTCCAAGCAGTGTTTGAGTCGCCTGCTGGTCTTCCTGCCGCCATCTCTCCTCCCATTCCATGTGTGACCGGTGCATTTGGGACAAGTTCTCCCTCCACTGGGTCTGCTGTGCTGCCTGGGCTCGGGAGCAGCCCATTAGTTCCGAGAACATGTCCTCCCGTGTCCTCTTCTTCCTACGCCTAATCTGCGCTAGCCTCTGGGAGTGTGATGCCAGGCTGGGTTGGGAGACAGTCGCAGATGTGGCTGTGGGAATGGGAAAAAGGGAGTGAATTCCTCAGAAAGATAAATGTAGTTGTGAACAAAGAACATAGTCTTTCTCTGTGAACAAGACCATGCACAGCACCT
>NW_020689158.1:0-5688 GCF_002925995.2 Terrapene triunguis | reverse complement strand
CCCCCCCCCCAAGATTTGAAAGTATCCTGTCCCCTTATTGGTCCTTTGGGTCAGGTGTCAGCCAGGTTACCCGAGCTTCTTAACCCTTTACAGGTAAAAGGATTTTGGAGTCTCTGGCCAGGAGGGATTTTATAGTACTGTACACAGGAGAGCTGTTACCCTTCCCTTTATAGTTATGACACGCCCCCCAAATCACAGATAGTGTTGGACGTCCGGTTCCACACTGGCTGTGATTTTTTCCTGGAGCTCTAGGAGAAAACAGAGTTAATAAGACACATGTACCTTTAGACATACTACTGATTTATATAAAAACTAACTATGTTTTATTCCAAGAACAATTGTTAACCAGTTAACTCTGGGAAACTTTCCCGGGAGAGTGCATCAGCCACTTTGTTAGAAGCTCCCGAAATGTGTTGTATTTCAAAATCAAAATCTTGGAGAGCTAAACTCCACCGAAGAAGTTTTTTGTTATTTACCTTGGCGGTATGAAGCCACTGTAGCGCAGCATGGTCTGTTTGTAGTTGGAAACGCCGTCCCCAAACATATGGGCGTAGCTTTTCCAGCGCGTACACAATGGCGTAGCATTCCTTTTCGCTGATTGACCAGTGGCTTTCCCTCTCAGACAGTTTCTTGCTGAGAAACACGACAGGATGGAATTCTTTATCCGGTCCTTCCTGCATTAAAACTGCTCCCACGCCTCGCTCGGAAGCATCTGTGGTTACTAGGAACGGTTTGTCAAAGTCTGGGGCCCTTAGCACAGGGTCAGACATGAGTGTTGCCTTAAGCTGGTTAAAGGCCTTTTGACACTCATCAGTCCACTGAACTGCATTTGGCTGTTTCTTTCTGGTTAGGTCTGTCAGCGGGGCGGCGATTTGGCTGTAGTGTGGTACAAATCGCCTATAATATCCGGCCAAGCCTAAGAAGGATTGGACCTGTTTCTTTGACTTTGGAACCAGCCACTTTTGGATAGCATTCCACTTTGGCCTGTAGGGGATTTATAGTTCCTTGACCCACCTGGTGCCCCAGGTACGTCACTCTGTTTTGGCCTATTTGACACTTTTTAGCCTTAACAGTTAGTCCTGCCTGCCGGATGCGCTCAAAGACTTTTTCCAGGTGCTCCAGGTGTTCTGTCCATGAATCAGAAAAAATGGCCACATCATCGAGGTAGGCAACTGCAGATTCTCCCAATCCCGCTAAGAGACCATCTACAAGTCTTTGGAAGGTGGCGGGTGCATTTCGCAACCCGAAAGGGAGTACATTGAATTCATACACCCCTGCCTGGGTGACGAAGGCGGACCTTTCCTTAGCGGGTTCATCTAGTGGTACTTGCCAGTACCCCTTGGTTAAGTCTAAAGTAGAGATGAATTGGGCATGTCCCAATTTCTCCAATAGCTCATCTGTGCATGGCATTGGATAGTTGTCAGGACGAGTTACAGCATTTAGTTTACGGTAGTCCACGCAAAAGCGTATTTCCCCATCTGGTTTGGGAACTAGAACCACTGGAGATGCCCATGCACTATTAGAGGGGCGGATTATACCCATCTGTAGCATGTCCTGGATCTCCCTTTGTATAGCAGTTTGGGCATGAGGTGACTCCCGGTAGGGTGGGGTTCTAATTGGGTGAGCATTACCGGTGTCAATGGAGTGGTATGCCCGTTCGGTCCGTCCTGAAGTGGCTGAGAAAATCGGTGCAAAGCTTGTGCACAGCTCCTTGATCTGCTGTCGCTGCAGACGTCCCAGGGTCATGGAGAGGTTCACCTCTTCCACGCCACCATTCCATTTTCCTTCATAGTAGACACCTGCAGGCCACTCCGCGTCATCTGTTTCCTGGGCTGTAAACTGGCAAACGTTTAATTCTCTGGAATAAAAGGGCTTAAGAGAATTAACATGGTATACCTTAGGCTTTATGTTGGAGGTGGGGGAGGCTATGAGATGGTTAACAGCTCCTAGGCGCTCCTGGACCGTGAATGGTCCTTCCCATGACGCTTCTATTTTATGGGCCTGGTGCGCCTTTAAGACCATGACTTGGTCTCCTACTTTGAAGGACCGTTCTCTGGAATGTTTATCATACCAGGCCTTTTGCTCTTCCTGAGCATCCGTTAGGTTTTCTTTAGCAAGGGCTAAAGAGTGTCGGAGGGTGCTTTGTAGGTTGCTTACAAAGTCTAGAATGTTAGTTCCTGGAGAAGGCGTAAACCCCTCCCATTGCTGCTTCACCAACTGTAATGGCCCCTTAACCTCGCGGCCATACACAAATTCAAATGGTGAAAACCCTAAACTGGGATGTGGTACAGCCCTGTAGGCAAAAAGCAACTGCTGCAACACTAGGTCCCAATCATTGGAGTGTTCATTTACGAATTTACGTATCATGGCCCCCAAAGTTCCATTAAACCTCTCCACCAGACCATTGGTTTGATGGTGATGAGGGGTGGCAACCAAGTGATTCACCCCATGAGCTTCCCACAGGTTTTTCATGGTCCCTGCCAGGAAATTAGTTCCCGAATCTGTGAGGATGTCGGAGGGCCACCCTACCCTGGCAAAAATGTCTGCTAATGCCTGGCACACACTTTTAGCCCTGGTGTTGCTTAAGGGTACAGCTTCCGGCCATCGGGTAGCAAAATCCATGAAAGTCAGTACGTACTGCTTTCCTCTGGGTGTCTTCTTTGGGAAAGGACCCAGAATATCCACAGCTACTCGCTGAAATGGGACCTCAATTATGGGTAGTGGCTGGAGAGGGGCTTTAACCTGGTCTTGGGGCTTTCCCACTCGTTGGCACACCTCACAAGACCGGACATAATTAGCAACGTCCTTGCCCATTCCCTCCCAGTGCAAGGACTTCCCCAACCGGTCTTTGGTTCTGTCCACCCCAGAATGGCCACTGGGATGATCATGGGCTAAGCTCAAGAACTTTACCCGATACTTAGTGGGAACTACCAACTGTCTTTGAGGATGCCAGTCTTCCTGGTGCCCTCCAGAAAGAGTCTCCTTGTATAAAAGTCCTTGTTCTACAACAACCCGGGATCGGTTAGAAGAGCTGAGAGGCGGTGGGGTGCTCCGTGCCGTCGCCCAAGCTTTCTGAAGGCTGTCATCTGCTTCCTGCTCGGCCTGGAACTGTTCCCTTGATGCTGGAGACATCAGTTCCTCCTTGGACTGTGGTCTGGGGCTTGGTCCCTCTGGAAGCGATGCAGGTGCTGGGGCTGTTTCCATTGACTGTGAACCGCTGTCCGCGGGTGCACTATGTGGTATTTCAGGCTCTGGCTGAGCCTCTTGGGTAGGGTTATCTGCTGCTTCCACCAGTTCAGACTCGCTGGTGCCCTCTGACATTGGAGTTGTAGACGGGTTTGCAAGCGTTGGACTCAGTGCTGGCAATGGTTCTGGTGCTGGTTGCGTTGCCAGTTCCGGTTCTGGGACTGGCTTTGGCTGGGTCTCTGGGATTGGATCCACTACGGCTGTTGCAGTCGTTGGCAGGGGATCCGGTTCCACCACCTGTGTTTGGGTCTCCGGTAACACAGATGGGGCCCTGGTGGACGGCTCAGGAACAGGGATGGGGGTGAAAGCTTGCTTAGCCTGGCTGTGGGTGACTATTCCCACCCTCTTGGCTAGCTTCACATGGTTGGCCAAGTCTTCCCCCAGCAGCATAGGAATGGGATAATTGTCATAGACTGCAAAAGTCCACATTCCTGACCAGCCCTTGTACTGGACATGCAACTTGGCTGTAGGCAAGGTTACAGACTGTGACACGAAGGGTTGAATTGTCACTGTAGCCTCTGGGTTGATGAGTTTGGGGTCCACTAGGGATTGGTGGTTAGCTGACACTTGTGCCCCAGTGTCCCTCCAAGCGATAACCTTCTTTCCGCCCACTCTCAAGGTTTCCCTTCGCTCCGAGGGTATGAGAGAGGCATCTGGGTCTGGGGATCTTTGATGTGATTGGGGTGTAATGAACTGTAATCGGTTGGGGTTCTTGGGGCAGTGAGCCTTTATATGCCCCAGTTCATTACATTTAAAACATCGCCCTGCTAAGGTATAACCGGGGTGATGTTGGTTGATGGAGACTGGTGTGGTGGGGTGAGAAGGCGTCTGGGGTTTCCCTTGGGATGTGGGTGGGGCCTTGGGTTGTCCCCGGTGGTAAGGTTTTGTTTCGGCTTGCCCCTTCTGATATTCGCTCCAACTGCTACTAGCTTTTTTTCTTTTCTGTCACCTCCACCCATTTGGCTCCAATCTCCCCCGCCTCGGTTACAGTTTTGGGCTTCCCATCTAGGATGTACCTTTCTATTTCCTCAGGAACACCCTCTAAAAACTGCTCCATTTGCATTAGGAAGGGCACCTCTTCCGTAGATTTAACATTTGCTCCTGATATCCAGGCATCCCAATTTTTCCCAATGTGGTAGGCATGTTGGGTAAATGACACATCGGGTTTCCACCTTAGGGCTCTGAACCGCCGACGGGCATGTTCAGGTGTTAGCCCCATTCTGATTCTGGCCTTGTTTTTAAAAAGTTCATAACTGTTCATGTGTTCCTTAGGCATTTCAGCCGCCACCTCTGCTAAGGGTCCACTGAGCTGCGGCCTCAGCTCTACCATGTACTGGGTTGGAGTGATGCTGTATCCAAGGCAGGCCCTTTCAAAATTTTCTAAGAAGGCCTCAGTATCATCGCCTGCCTTGTAGGTGGGGAATTTCCTGGGATGGGAAGTGGTACCTGGAGAGGAGTTGCTAGGATGGTCTGATGCCTCCTGCTTAGCCCTTGCTACTTCCAGTTCATGCTTCCTTTCTTTTTCTCTCACCTCCTCTTTGGCTTTTTCCAGCTCCATCTCCCTCTTGTGGGCCTCCTCTTTGGCTTTCTCTTCTCTTTCATGGGCCTCCTCTTTGGCTTTCTCTTCTCTTTCATGGGCCTCCTCTTTGGCTTTCTCTTCTCTTTCATGGGCCTCCTCTTCAGCTTCTTTCTCGAGTTTTTTCATTTGAAGCAGTCTCTGATGTTTTTTCTCATTTTCTTCTGCTTCTAGTCTGGCCAGTTCTATTTTGTTAGCTACTTCTTTGGTAGTCATTTTCCTGTTTTCTTGTGCTGGGTCACACCCCTCTGCAGTTGACTGAAACTGGGATGCACTTAGTTCAGGCTGCTGCTGAGTGAACAGAGACTTTCTAACTAGCTACTCCGGAGGATGTAAAAAGAAAAAAAAACAATTCAGCTTGTAAATTCCTTTTACCAGTCAAAGTTTGCTCATTAATTGAACCCTTCTCTTAACAAAGGCTTGTTAAAAAAAACATAACACCTCTGCCTTCAGGCAAGGAGAGATAAGATATGCATCTACCTTCAGCTCTGCTTTCCAAGCAGCTAGAAGGAAAAAAAAATCTCTTACTGGCTTTTGGGTTTAAAATGATCTCCACCGCTGTGCCACCATGTCAAGGCTGTATCCTCACTTTGAACTTTAGGGTACAAGTGTGGGGGCCTGCATGAGGACTTCTAAGCTTAACTACCAGCTTAGTTCTGGTCCGCTGCCACCATTCCTTTCCCTGGGAAGCTTTTAGAAACTTTTCACCAATTCCCTGGTGAATACAGATCCAAACTCCTTGGATCTTAAACAAGGAGAATTTGACCCTTCCCCACTCCTTCCTTTCACCAACTCCTGGTGAATACAGATCCAAACCCCCTTGGATCTTAAAACAAGGAGAAATCAATCAGGTTCTTAAAAAGAAG
>NW_020689157.1:0-1985 GCF_002925995.2 Terrapene triunguis | reverse complement strand
TCATGAGCCAGGGCATTAGCGGGTAGGCTGGGTCCCCGAGGATGACTGTAGGCATCTCCACATCCCCAAGAGTTATTTTGTGGTCTGGGAAGTAAATACCTTCCTGCAGCCGTCTAAACAGACCAGAGTTCCTGAACACACGAGCGTCATGAACCTTGCCCGGCCATCCGACGTAGATGTTTGTAAACCGTCCCCGATGGTCCACCAGTGCTTGCAGCACCATTGAAAAGTAGCCCTTTCTATTGATGTACTGGCTGGCCTGGTGGTCCGGTCCCAGGATAGGGATGTGAGTCCCATCGATAGCCCCACCGCAGTTTGGGAATCCCATCGCGGCAAAGCCATCTATGATGACCTGCGCGTTTCCCAGGGTCACTACCTTTGGGAGCAGTACCTTCACGATTGCCTTGGCTACTTGCATGACAACAACCCCCACGGTAGATTTGCCCACACCAAAGTGGTTCGCGACTGACCGGTAGCTGTCCGGCGTTGCAAGCTTCCAGAGGGCTATGGCCACTCGCTTCTGGACAGTGAGGGCTGCTCGCATGCGGGTGTCCTTGCGCTTCAGGGCAGGGGACAGCAACTCACAAAGTTCGAGGAAAGTCCCCTTCCGCATGCGAAAGTTTCGCAGCCACTGGGATTCATCCCAGACCTGAAGCACTATACGGTCCCACCAGTCCGTGCTTGTTTCCCGGGCCCAGAATCGCCGTTCAACAAAATCCACATGCCCCATTGCCAACGTCATGTCCTGGGCGCTGGGGCTCGTGGTTTCTGACAGCTCTGTGCCACTCTCCGACTTCAGGCTCTCACGGCGGTGCCGTAGCCTCCTCGCCCGATTTCTCTGCATCTGCCTCAGGGAAAGGTGTATGATAAGCTGCGAGGTGTTGAGAACGGCCACAAGTGCAGCGATGGTCGCAGCGTGATCCATGATCGCAGTGCTGTGGCGTCCGCGCTGTCACTGACCAGAAAAGTGCGCGAACTGATTTCCCGCCGGCGCTTTCATGGAGGGAGGGAGGGCGTTAGTGACGGACGGATGACGACAAATTTTTTTTACCCAGAAGGCATTGGCGGCTCGACCCAGAATTCCGATGGGCAGCGGGGACTGCGGGAACTGTGGGATAGCTGCCCACAGTGCACCGCTTCCAATATCGACGCTCGCCCCGTTAGTGTGGACTCACAAAGTCGAATTACTGTCCTTAGTGTGTCCTTAGTGTGGACACACACGTTCGACTTTGCAATATCGATTCCACATATTCGATTTAAGTAAAATCGAATTACCCTCGTAGTGTAGACATACCCTCAGTTTATTTCCTTTGAGCCATTAAGTGCTGGGGGAATGTAGGCCCACCAGCCTTTAGTCAATTCCAACTTCAGATGGGTATTGGCCCATTGCATAGAAGGTGAGTGAAATGTAAATGTGTTTCATGCCACTGCTGCACTTGCCCCTTCTGAATTGCTCTCATTCAGTTGCAGCCAAGGACTGGGACCTGGGTCTGTCTTTATACCTTCTAGAGTGATGAGCACCAGTCAGAGGGCAACAGCTAATAAATGCAAGTTCTCCTGGGTTCACTTAAGTGTGTATGTTTCCTTTACACCAGGGGTTCCAAAACTTGATTCACGGCTTGTTCAGGGTAAGCTCTGGCGGGCCACGAGACGCTTTGTTTACCTGAGCACCCATAGGTACGGCCGCTCGCAGCTCCCAATGGCCGTGGTTCGCTGTTCCCTCCATTTTCTGGTAATCTAGCCTCCAATGTTGTATCGTTCAAGTGCTGGCTTAACTTTCTTTAACTATCACTCAGTTCCTATTTGCTTCTGTCCCAAAAGAACATTTATGTTCACAGACAAATGCATTTTTAAGTGGTTGGAAATCTTGAGGGTCTGTTGAGCACTGTTTTTGTTTTCCTATCTCCAGTTTTATTGTTTTTTCTTTCATAGTGTAACTGTGATAAAGCAGTAGAGAACACCCAACAATACATTTCCCAGAAGCA
>NW_020689156.1:0-1277 GCF_002925995.2 Terrapene triunguis | reverse complement strand
TATTTTGACTTCTTTGGTGTACAAGTAAAAGAACATATTAGGTAGGTGTGACGTTGTGCAGTCTATATGGTTTTATAAAAACATGATAATAAGTGAATATAATGTAACTGGGATAGTTTTATAAAAATTTGATAAGTGACTATAATGCAAATGGGATATGCTTTGTGCAAAAGGTCTCTTGTAAGGTATCATTACAAAGCTTATAATCTACCGAGTATGATCATCTGATTTGTATAAATGTACCACTCTTGTATCTAAAACTAGAAATATAAAATGTAACTCTGAGGGCCTATTGTGATTATGTAAAGTGTGGGCCATTAATGATGGTTTGGAATCTTGATGACTCCCATTGTCTGCAGATGACTGTGTTTACCTGTGAGTCTCCCTGTATATGTGTGTGCTGGCAAGTGGGCAATGAAGTCTTGCAGTGACATGTGATCATGTCACCTGAACTGGAATCCATCTTTAACCTGGTGCTTTTCCAGTGAGGGGGGGTGAAAACCCAGAGGGACAAAGGGTTCCCGCCTTATGCAAAAGATATATAAAGGGGTGGAACAGAAGAGAGAGTGAGAGGAGCCATCATGGAGAAACCCCTAGCTAACACCTAAGCTGGAACAAGAGCTGTACCAGGGGAAAGAATTGTGCCCAGGCCTGGAAGGTGCCCAGTCTGAGAAAAACTTACTGAAGCATCTCTGAGGGTGAGATTATCTGTATTTAGTTTGATTAGGCATAGATTTGCGCATTTTATTTTATTTTGCTTGTGACTTACTTTGTTCTGTCTGTTACTACTTTGAACCACTTAAATCCTGCTATCTGTATTTAATAAAATCACTTTTTATTTAGTAATTTACTCAGAGTATGTATTAATACCTGGGGGAGCAAACAACTGCGCATATCTCTCTATCAGTGTTATAGAGGGCGAACAATTTATGAGTTTGCCCTGCATAAGCTTTATGCAGGGTAAAACGGATTTATCTGGGTTTAGACCCCATTGGGAGTTGGGCATCTGAGTGCTAAAGACAAGCACACTCCTGTGAGCTGTTTTTGGGTAAACTTGCAGTTTTGGGACAAGTGATTCAGACCCTGGGTCTGTGTGAAGTGGACTGGAGTGTCTAATTCAGCAAGACGGGGTGCTGGAGTCCTGAGCTGGCAGGGAAAACAGAAGCAGGGGTAGTCTTGGCACATCGGGTGGCAGCTCCCAAGGGGGTTTCTGTGATCCAACCCGTCACAGTAGGTTCTGTAGCCGGTGTTATTCAGGAGATCAGACGAGATCATCA
>NW_020689155.1:466-5132 GCF_002925995.2 Terrapene triunguis | reverse complement strand
GGTCCCAAGCAGTTGGAGCCAGCTGAACCTAATTAGTTCCCTAGTAACCCCTTGCCCAGCTGAACCTTATTTCCCCATGGTTCTCTCTCCTCAGTGGCTTGGGAGAGGCCTTTTTAACCCCCTGGGACTGATTACTACCCCCTTTGTAGCTGTTTGCCCTGGGTTTGCCACATATCCCCCCCCCCTGCTCAACACTATGGGGTTGGGCTACTTGGGTCGGAAAGCAGTGCACTCTCGACAGGCCATCCGCATTGCCATGTCGGGTCCCAGACCTATGTCGTACTGTGAAGTGGAAGGGTTGAAGCGACAGGAACCACCTTGTTACTCTCGCGTTTTTGTCCTTGTTTTGGTGCATCCACTGCAAAGGGGCATGGTCCGTGACCAGGGTAAATCTCCGTCCAAGTAGATAGTAGCGGAGGCTCTCTATGGCCCATTTCACAGCCAGGCATTCCTTCTCCACCACGGCGTATTTCCGTTCCCTAGGTAGGAGCTTCCTACTGAGGAAGAGGACGGGGTGTTCATCATCTCCGACCATTTGGGAAAGCACCGCTCCCAGCCCTACTTCAGAGGCGTCGGTTTGTAGGATAAACTCCTTCCCCCAGTCTGGGGCTACTAGTACGGGGTCTGTGCAGAGGGCCGTCCGCAGATCCGTAAAAGCGCCTTCGGCCGCAGCAGACCATTTTACTATGTCCGGGCCCCGAGCTTTTGTTAGGTCCGTTAATGGGCATGCCCTGGTGGCGAAGTGGGGAATGAACCGCCTATAGTACCCCACTAGTCCCAGGAATGCTCTGACCTGTTTCTTCCGAAGTGGTCGGGGCCACTTCTGTATAGCTTCTAACTTGTTGAGCTGGGGCTTCACCACGCCCCTCCCCACTATATACCCAAGGTACTTAGCCTCAGCTAACCCGATCGAACATTTGGAGGGATTGGCAGTCAGCCCTGCCTTCCTCAGGGTGTCCAGGACCGCTTCCACCTTCTCCACATGAGTCTCCCAGTCGGGGCTATATATGATGACATCATCGAGATAGGCTGCCGCGTACTTTCCATGGGGTCGCAACAGTTTGTCCATTAGCCGTTGGAAAGTAGCGGGGGCCCCATGCAACCCAAAGGGGAGAACAGTGTACTGATATAGACCTTCTGGCGTTGCAAAGGCTGTCTTCTCCTTGTCGGCCTTGGCCAGGGGGATCTGCCAATAGCCCTTGGTAAGGTCAAGGGTAGACATAAACCGTGCCTTTCCCAATCTGTCAATCAGCTCATCTATCCTGGGTATAGGGTAGGCATCAAATTGGGACACCTCATTGAGTTTGCGGAAGTCATTGCAGAACCTCATACTGCCGTCTGGCTTAGGCACTAAAATCACGGGACTGGACCATTGGCTATGAGATTCTTCAATGACTCCTAAGGCCAGCATTTTCCTGACCTCTGTCCTAATCTCTTCTCTCTTGGCCTCTGGGATCCGGTATGGCTTAACGTTCACCTTCACTCCAGGCTCCGTGAGGATGTGATGGTGAACCTCCGTAGTCCTGCCCGGTTTTTCGGAGAACACATCCTGGTTGTGTTTGATCAGGCTGATCACTTCTGATCGCTGTTCCGGAGTCAACTCCGGGGATATCCCCACCAGGTCGGGCTGGTTGCTTTTAGGGAATGGCGCCCCCAGCGCAGCCACCGGAGCTTCTCTATCGTGCCAAGGTTTCAGCAGATTTATATGGTAGATCTGCTCCAGCTTCCGGCGGCCCGGCTGTCGGACCTTATAGTCAACTTCTCCTATCGCTTCTATTACCTCGTACGGCCCCTGCCACCTGGCCAGGAGCTTGCTCTCGGCCGTGGGTATGAGCACCATCACCCGGTCCCCCACCTGGAACTTCCGGGTCGTTGCTCGGCGATCATAGTTTGTCCGTTGTGCCCCTTGGGCCTTCTCCATGTGTTCGCGCACAAGGGGGGTGACTTGGGCTATTCTGTCTTTCATCTGCAACACATGTTCAACCACGTTTCTCCCAAGGTTCGGCTGTTCTTCCCAGTCTTCTTTAGCCAGGTCCAGTATGCCCCTGGGGTGGCGACCGTATAACAGCTCGAAGGGGGAGAATCCAGTGGAAGCCTGAGGTACCTCCCGTATGGCAAACAGCAAGTAAGGCAGCAGGGCGTCCCAGTCTTTCCCGTCACGACTAATCACTTTCCGTAACAGGTTCTTCAATGTCCTATTAAAGCGTTCGACCAGGCCATCGGTCTGGGGATGGTAGACCGATGTTCTAAGGGTCCGTATGTGGAGCATTGTACACAGGTCCTTCATCAGCTTAGACACAAAGGGGGTCCCTTGGTCCGTCAGGATCTCCTTAGGTATTCCTACTCTGGAAAAAATCTGGACTAATTCTTTGGCGATGGTCTTGGACGTGGTATTCCGTAGGGGTACGGCCTCGGGGTATCGGGTGGCATAATCTAGTACTACTAGAATGTATTGATGGCCCCGGGCTGACTTTTCCAATGGCCCTACTATGTCCATAGCTATACGCTCAAATGGGACCTCGATAATCGGGAGAGGTACCAGAGGGGCCCTTAAGTGGGGTCGGGGCCCATGTATCTGGCATTCTGGACAGGATGTGCAATATCGCCGGACCGCTGCATAAACACCAGGCCAAAAAAACCTCTGTAGAATCCGATCCAGGGTCTTATCTACCCCGAGATGGCCCCCGAACAGATGGCTGTGGGCCAGCTCCATTACGGCTCTTTGATGCTTCCGTGGGACCAAGAGTTGTTGTATGACTTGCTCTTGGACCCGGACTATTCTGTATAGTAGGTCATTCTTAATCATATAATATGGCCCCGCGCCCTTAACTCTCCCCTCCACGGGTACCCCATTTACCTCGACTACTTCTTTGAGAATATTGTGGTATATGGGATCATTGGCCTGATCCTGACCAAAATTCCCGCGTGCGGTCCCCATTTGTCTAAACTCGGGGGGGTCTACCTCCGTCTCCCCCTCGGGGAAAGCCCCTGGGGAACCAGGTCCGGCGATAGGGTTGTTGATCGCCGACCCAGTCCCACTGTCAGTCGAGCCCCTTCTTTCCCCTACAAGCGTAGACTTCTGGCACTGGGTCAGGACCCTCGTCCCCCTCCTTTTATCCGCCCTCCGTTCCCTCCTAGTCTTCCTGGACTTCCCCGGCGGGGAGAACAAATCCTGGCTAAATTCATGGAAGGCCGGGGGAGGGTTAACGATCTGGGCCACGCCCTGGGTCCCAGGGTCATTATTTTCTTCTACCTCCTCCCCAGGGAGTAGGGTATCAAACCCTGGGAAGTCTCGTCCGATAAGGACAGGGTAGGGGAGTTTTGGAACTACTCCCACAGTCACCCTAGTGGGCCTTCCGAGAACTTCTATTTTTACGGGGATGGTTGGATAATAGTTGACATCCCCATGCACACAGGATATTCCCGAGCGTTTGGCCCGGGATAGTTGGTCTTGCCCGACCAGCTTCCCCGAGACTAACGTGATTGCACTTCCCGAGTCTACTAAGGCTGTGGTCTTTATACCATTCATCTTGACTGGCCTAGTGTATCTATGAGGGACCATCGCAACCCCGACTAGACTTATTAGATCACATGGTCCCCCTATATCTCCCAGTTCGCATTGCATAGGCTCTCCTAGATTCGGGCATTGGGCAGCGATATGCCCCATTTCGCCACAGGCATAACATCGGTACCCCGCTCGGGGCAGCCCCCTATTTTTCGGGCTGCTGGGCTTTATCTCTCGAGTCTTTCTCCCCCAGTCCTCAAGTCTCTCCGGGACCGCGGGCTGCTCTTCTGCCTCCTTCCTCCCCTCCATTGTCGGGCCTGGTGCTAGGGCAAACCGGGGCCTCGGTACGGAGACTGGTCTCCGATTCTGGCGCCTTCCTTCCCTGGGGGTCCGAGAAAGTTCTTGGGCTGCTAAGTGTCTCTCTACGAGGGCAACTAGCTCATCATACGAGGAGGGATCATTTTGGCGGACCCACCCTCGTACGCCCGGCGGCAACCCCCTCATGTACCTGTCCAACACCAGGATTTCCACCACCTTCTCCGGCCCATGGGTCTCAGGGCGGAGCCACTTCCGGGCGAGGTGGATCAAGTCAAATAGCTGGGACCTCGGCGCTTTGTCGTCCCGGTATTTCCACTCGTGGAAGCGCTGGGCCCGTATGGCCGGCGTCACCCCAGACCTCGCCAGGATTTCCGCCTTCAGCTGGGGGTAATCCATAGCTGCTTCTGTGGTCATATCGAAATAGGCCTTCTGAGCCTCCCCACACAGAAATGGAGCCAGGAGGCCTGCCCACTGATCTTGGGGCCAAGCCTCCCGCAGTGCCGTCCTCTCGAATGCAAGGAGATACGCCTCTATATCATCATCCGTTGTCATCTTCTGTAAATAGTTGCTTGCGCGTAGGGGCCGGGTCCCCTGGGGCCCATGCGTCAGCACGGTCAGGGCTTTCAACTGGTTCACTACCTCATTCAGAGTGGCTCGATCTTGGGCCGCCTGGTTCATCAGCAATTGGTTTGTCTCCTGTTGGACACGTACTGACTCTTGCTGGGCTGTCATCTGTACTCTGGTAGCCTCTTGTTGGGCCGCAGTGGCCTGAATCAACGCCTTCACTACGTCCTCCATTTTTTTTTTTTTTTTTTTTTTTTTTTTTTTTTTTTTTTTTTTTTT
>NW_020689155.1:0-366 GCF_002925995.2 Terrapene triunguis | reverse complement strand
TTTTTTTTTTTTTTTTTTTTTTTTTTTTTTTTTTTTGGGTGTGTGTGTGTGTGCGATTTACCTTGCCCTGAGATGGCTTGCCACAACACCTCACAACATCCCACTTCTGACACCACGTGTGGCAAAGTACCTTCTTCTCCTCAGCAGGCTCAGTCCTTTTTAGCCTTGGAGACACAGGCTTGGGCAAGGCAAATCCTTGCAGGTAGCACAGGGTTTGGCTATTCCTTTTCTCAGTCAGCCCCTTGTGCTTGTTTATCTTCCCTTCTGGGGACAGAGTGCAGCCTTCCTTGCAGGAAGGGTTCAGAGCCTTGCTGCTCCTAACTTCCTGGCAGCTTCCCTGGTTCTCTCACTCTCTCTTCCCCCCCC
>NW_020689154.1:345-4012 GCF_002925995.2 Terrapene triunguis | reverse complement strand
AATCATAGAAGATTAGGATTGGAAGAAACCTCAGGAGGTCATCTAGTTCAACCCCCTGCTCAAAGCAGGACCAACCCCAACTAAATGTAAAGCCTAGGAAGTGTTATGAGCTTCAAAGGACAAATTTAAATATGCCAGACAAGAATGAACTTTTGGTGCAAATAGGGTGACCAAATGTCCCGATTTTATAGGGACAGTCCCAATATTTGGGGCTTTTTCTTATATAGAGGCCTATTTACCCCCCCACCCCCGTCCCGATTTTTCACACTTGCTATCTGGTCACCCTAGGTGCAAACAAAGTTAAACGGGGGTTCCCAAGTATCTCTAGCCAGAGGCAAATGTGTTCCCTCTGGTTATGAAAGAACCCAGCTACGCCCTGAGAGAAGGAGATTGTCTACTGATCACCTGTTCTCAGAGTTCCAAGATCAAAGGCATAAAGGAGGGACTCTCAGATTCATGGGGGTGCTTGTTCTGAGCTAACAGCTGTTATGAACTAGTTACCACAGGAAAAACCCCTTGGGGGTTTGAAAAACGGGTTACTTGCCAGAGCCCTTGTTGGAGCTGGGGTGATCTCTGGTAAGCTTATAAGCACGAAGGTAGAGTCTTTTATTGTTTTTAATGTGTTTTCTCTGTAATGCTTTCACCTTAAAAAATGTGCTGTGCTGTAGAAAGGGCTGTTGTGATAATTTATTGCAGCTGGCAGTTACACTGTGTATAGCCTCCAAGGAGAAAGCAAAGTAGGCTTGTTTAGGCAGTCTGTCTTGCTGGTGAACTTGCAGCATAGGCAAGGAACTGTGCAGACTGGAAAAACCCCAGTCAGGAGGGAGAGATGAGGGTCTCCTCCCAAGAGAGGTTTCAGAGTAGCAGCCGTGTTAGTCTGTATCCGCAAAAAGAACAGGAGTACTTGTGGCACCTTAGAGACTAACAAATTTATTAGAGCATAAGCTTTCGTGGGCTACAACCCACTTCTTCGGATGCATATAGAGTGAAACATTGAGGAGATATATATACACACATACAGAGAGCATGAACAGGTGGGAGTTGTCTTACCAACTCTGAGAGGCCAATTAAGTAAGAGGAAAAAGAAAAAACTTTTGAAGTGATAATCAAGATAGCCCAGTACAGACAGTTTGATAAAAAGCAAGTGTGAGAGTACTTACAAGGGGAGATAGATTCAATGTTTGTAATGGCTCAGCCATTCCCAATCCCTATTTAACCCTGAGTTGATTGTGTCTAGTTTGCATATCAATTCCAGCTCAGCAGTCTCTCGTTGGAGTCTGTTTTTGAAGTTTTTCTGTTTTAAGAGAGCCACCCGCAGGTCTGTCATAGAATGGCCAGACAGGTTAAAGTGTTCTCCCACTGGTTTTTGAGTATTATGATTCCTGATGTCAGATTTGTGTCCATTAATTCTTTTGCGTAGAGACTGTCCGGTTTGGCCAATGTACGTGGCAGAGGGGCATTGCTGGCACATGATGGCATATATCACATTGGTAGATGTGCAGGTGAACGAGCCCCTGATGGTATGGCTGATGTGATTAGGCCCTATGATGGTGTCACTTGAATAGATATGTGGACAGAGTTGGCATCAGGCTTTGTTACAAGGATAGGTTCCAGAGTCAGTGTTTTTGTTCAGTGATGTGTGGTTGCTGGTGAGTATTTGCTTTAGGTTGGGGGGTTGTCTGTAAGCGAGGACAGGTCTGTCTCCCAAGATCTGTGAGAGTAAAGGATCATCTTTCAGGATAGGTTGTAGATCTCTGATGATGCGCTGGAGAGGTTTTAGTTGGGGGCTGAAGGTGACAGCTAGTGGTGTTCTGTTATTTTCTTTGTTGGCCCTGTCTTGTAGGAGGTGACTTCTGGGTACTCGTCTGGCTCTGTCAATCTGTTTTTTCACTTCAGCAGGTGAGTATTGTAGTTTTAAGAATGCTTGATAGAGATCTTGTAGGTGCTTGTCTCTATCTGAGGGATTGGAGCAAATGCGGTTATATCTTAGAGCTTGGCTGTAGACAATGGATCGTGTGGTGTGTCCTGGATGGAAGCTGGAGGCACGTAGGTAAGTGTAGCGGTCAGTAGGTTTCCGGTACAGGGTGGTATTTATGTGACCATCGCTTATTAGCACAGTAGTGTCCAGGAAATGGACCGCTTGTGTGGATTGATCTAGGCTGAGGTTGATGGTGGGATGGAAATTATTGAAATCATGGTGGAATTCCTCAAGGGCTTCTTTTCCATGGGTCCAGATGATGAAGATGTCATCAATGTAGCGCAAGTAGAGTAGGGGCGTTAGGGGACGAGAGCTAAGGAAGCGTTGTTCTAAGTCAGCCATAAAAATGTTGGCATACTGTGGGGCCATGCGGGTACCCATAGCAGTGCCGCTGACTTGAAGGTATATATTGTCCCCAAATGTGAAATAGTTGTGGGTGAGGACAAAGTCACAGAGTTCAGCCACCAGGTTAGCTGTGACATTATCGGGGATACTGTTCCTGATAGCTTGTACTCCATCTGTGTGTGGAATATTGGTGTAGAGGGCTTCTACGTCCATAGTGGCCAGGATGGTGTTTTCTGGAAGATCACCGATGGATTGTAGTTTCCTCAGGAAGTCAGTAGTATCTCGAAGATAGCTAGGAGTGCTGGTAGCGTAGGGTCTGAGGAGAGAGTCCACATAACCAGACAAGCCTGATGTTAGGGTGCCAATGCCTGAGATGATGGGACGTCCAGGATTTCCAGGTTTATGGATCTTGGGTAGCAAATAGAATGTCCCTGGTCGGGGTTCTAGGCATGTGTCTGTACAGATTTGTTCCTGCGCTTTGTCAGGGCGTTTTTTTAGCAGATGGTGTAGTTTCTTTAGGTAATCCTCAGTGGGATCAGAGGATAATGGCCTGTAGAATGTGGTGTTAGAGAGCTGTCTAGCAGCCTCTTGGTCATATTCCAATTTATTCATGATGACGACAGCACCTCCTTTGTCAGCCTTTTTGATAATGATGTCAGGGTTGTTTCTGAGGCTGTAGATGGCGTTGTGTTCAGCATGGCTGAGGTTATGGGGCAAGTGATGTTGCTTTTCCACAATTTCAGCCTTTGCACGTTGACGGAAGCAATCTATGTAGAAATCCAGTCTGTTGTTTCGACCATCCGGAGGAGTCCACGCAGAATCCTTTTGTTTGTAGTGCTGGTAGGGAGGATTCTGTGGGTTAGTATGCTGTTCAGAGGTATGTTGGAAATATTCTTTGAGTCGGAGACGTCGAAAGTAGGATTCTAGGTCACCGCAGAACTGTATCATGTTCGTGGGTCTGGAGGGACAAAAGGAGAGGCCCCGAGATAGGACAGACTCTTCTGCTACACTCTCAAAGAAACTACGAAACCACCTGATCAGCATCCTATACAACAAACAGGGAAAGATTAAGAATGAGCTCTCAAAACTGGATACTCTCATAAGAAACCAACCTTCCACACAAACTTCCTCATGGATAGACTTTACAAAAACTAGACAAGCCATTTACAAGACAAACTTTGCCTCTCTACAGAGGAAAAAGGACACTAAACTATCTAAACTGCTACATGCCACAAGGAGCCACAACAGTAGTTCCCTTAACCCATCCAGCAATATTGTTAATCTTTCCAGCTATACTCTTTTTTTTTTTTTTTTTTTTTTTTTTTTTTTTTTTTTTTTTTTTTT
>NW_020689154.1:0-245 GCF_002925995.2 Terrapene triunguis | reverse complement strand
TTTTTTTTCCTCTTACTTAATTGGCCTCTCAGAGTTGGTAAGACAACTCCCACCTGTTCATGCTCTCTGTATGTGTGTATATATATCTCCTCAATGTTTCACTCTATATGCATCCGAAGAAGTGGGTTGTAGCCCACGAAAGCTTATGCTCTAATAAATTTGTTAGTCTCTAAGGTGCCACAAGTACTCCTGTTCTTTCTCCCAAGAGAGGTGATAGCTGAGAGGCTGGGAGCCCAGAGTGGGTG
>NW_020689153.1:0-7402 GCF_002925995.2 Terrapene triunguis | reverse complement strand
GCCAGACAAAGAGATGTATGGAAACAGTTTGGAGTATAAAAGGTAAAAGTTGTTTGTATTTGTTGCACTGGATTTGAGACATGCTGGTCTCCTAGTGCCATTTCAGAGCTCTGAAATAAACTTGGCTTGCTTTCTCCCCTCGGTGTCTTTATTGGTGCCAAACACACTGGGCGACGGACCCTGTTTGCCATCTCGGGCCTTTTAGGCAGGCAATAGTTTTGGCGCCCTACCGTGGGGCTCGAGGCTGAAATTTAGCCTTGCCTGGATCCCTCCTGGTGGCCGACGGATTACGACGATGACCGACGCCCAGAGCGCTCACCGGTGACTTCATCGGGGGCCTTGGCAGAGACGTGGTTTGCTCGACCCCAGAGGGCACAACGGTGCAACGCACACAGACAGTGGAGAAGCAGCTGCAGGCGACGGTGGGGAACCGGTCCCGTGGATAGGGCGACGGTGCAGAACCGGACCCTTGGATAAGGTAGGAACAGTCCAGTGGGGACTTTACCTGTTTTGACCTGGGGACGCCCAGAGTCTCCCTAGAATATGGGGCAGGGACAGAGTACAGCTGGCAGGGTACAGTGTACACCCTTAGAATGCATTCTGGTGAACTGGAAAGTGTTTGGATCTGATCAGTTGATTAAAAGTAAATTGAAAAGGTTCTGTACAGCAGCTTGGCCTCAGTACCAACTGGAGTGCCAAGAAAGGTGGCCACCGGAAGGATCACTTAATTACAACACGATCCTTCAGTTGCTTTTGTTTTGTCAGAGAACAGGTAAATGGAATGAACATCTCTATGCGTATACGTTTATGGTGTTAAGAAATAGGACTGATATTTTGCTCAAGTGCCATTTGACTCCGACAGACTCGGTAGTATGTGCTGCTAAACCCCAGAACCCTCCCACTGTTGTAATGCCAGAATCGGTGTCCCCTTCGGCTCCTCCACCACCACAGGCTTCAGAGAGTACCCCCCCCCCTCCGTGGGATTGTATCCGTTGATTACTGAGAGTGTGGTAGCCCGTCTAGGAACACAAGAACGGCCAGCTCAGATAGTGTCTGTATATTCGCATGTACCTTATAATCCAGTCCATCTGGCTGCTTTTAAGGCAGAGGCAGAAGAATTCTTAACGAATCCAAGCAAGTTCATTTCAATCTTTGAAGGGTGTCTAGCTAGCCATAAGTCTGACTGGGATGATTGTAATATACTTATGAGAACCCTGTTGTCTGAAGTGGAGCGGATTCAGGTCATAGCCAAAGCCAGGGAGGAGGCACAGAAAAGGCATGATGAGGATAGAGAAGGCAAGCCGTTGCCGGATGTCGCTGTCCCCCTAAGGGACTCCTGGTGGAATCCGAATGAGGAGGGGGATTTGAGGCTGCTTAACTCCTATAAGGAACTGCTTATGCATGGTCTCTGACACTCAGCTGTCAGGCATAACAATTGGGCTAAGCCTTATGAACTAATCCAGGACTCGAAAGAAAGTCCAGGTGCTTTCCTGCAGCGTATTCAGGATACCATCAGGCAAACTACTAGTGCAAACCCAGATGATCAGGCAACTGAGGCAATTATAAAGGGTATCTTCACCAGCCGTGCAGCCCCTGATATTAAAAGGAAATTGCAGAAGAAGGAGGATTTAATGGGAATGTCTATGGCTCAGATTTTGGAGACTGCAAACAGGGCTTATAGCCTTAGAGAGGGAGAGAAGGAAAAAAGGCAAGTGAAAATGATGGTAGCGGTGGAGCAGGCCGGTGGCAAAGAAAGGCCACAGAAAGGTGGAAGGGGCCGGGGAATGAGAGGCCATGGATGTGGACGCCCTGGTCCCCAGGAAAGGCGCCTGGGTCGCAACCAGTGTGCCATATGCCCTAAGGAGGGACACTGGAAAAATGAATGCCCTGAAAGAGAAGGTACCCCTATGATGGCAGCAGAGGATCAAGATTAGGGGCATCAGGGGAGACGGACCATCCTACCCCCGGAACCCCGAGTAAATGTGCGGGTGGGAGATGCGGATATAGACTTTTTAATAGACTCTGGAGCAGCAAGGACCGCTGTAAACAAACCCCTACAGTTGCCAGTGGCAGGCTCCCTCACAGTGGTGGGTGCCACAGGGAAAGGAACCAAGTGCCCAGTATATGCCCCAGCGGAATGTGCCTTGGGAAACAGAACTGTATCACACAAGCTGGTTTACCTCCATGATTGTCCAACACCACTACTAGGACGGGACCTGCTTTGTCGCTTAGGTGCCACCCTGCATTTCACTCAAGATGATATGACCCTCACCTTACCCCCTGAGAATGCTTGGATAATGACCCTTGCAGTTGAACCCTCAGCTATGCAAGCCCCAGAGTGGAGTGAGTGGGAAAAGCAGGTTTTTCCTCTAGTCTGGGCATCAGGGGTCCCAGGGAAAGCAAACCATCAAACCCCTGTGCATATTCAGCTCCTCCCAGGAAAAAGCCCAGTGCGGATCAAGCAATATCCGATTAAAAGGGAAGCCAGAGAGGGACTACAAGAGACTATAGATCGGTTCCTAGAGTGCGGTGTACTACGAGAATGCCAGTCAGCTTGGAACACCCCCATTCTGTCCATACAAAAGCCCAATGGCACATATCAGCTGGTCCAGGACCTCAGGGCAGTTAATGAGCGGGTTAAGACTCTGCACCCCCTGGTTCCAAATCCGTATACACTGTTGGCCTCTATAGGGGGGCAATATACCCATTTCTCAGTCCTAGATTTAAAAGATGCTTTCTTCATGATTCCAGTTGACACCCAATCTCAGGAGATATTCTCCTTCAAATGGGAAGACAAATGAAGGGTTAAAAAGCAGCTTTGCTGGACAGTATTGGCTCAAGGATTTAAAAATTCCCCCACTCTGTTCGGCCAGGCTTTGGCTAGTGACTTGGAGGAGTGGGATAATTCAGACAGAGCCCTCCTGCTGCAATATGTAGATGACTTGCTAATTGCTGCTGTGGGTCTAATCCCTTGTCTCAGAGCTACTGTGAGTCTCCTAAACTTTATTGGACTGTGAGGATACAGGGTATCTCAAAGCAAAGCCCAAATTGCTCTTTCAGAGGTTCAATATCTGGGATTTCCCATCAGGCAGGGAGAGAGACAGCTCTCAAACGAAAGGAAGGAGGCTATCTGCCAAGTTCCCATCCCCAGCAACCGTAAACGGCTTAGGGCATTCCTGGGCATGGCAGGTTTTTGCAGAATATGGATTCCAGAGTTTGGACTGTGGGCTAAACCTCTGTATGAATGTGTTAAGGGAGCGGAACATGACCCCTTTCACTGGTCCCCAGAAGCGGACAGGGCATTTAAAATCTTGAAAAGGAAGCTAATGGAAGCTCCAGCCCTGGGTTTGCCCGATATATCTAAGCCGTTCCAACTGTATGTGCATGAACGAAAAGGGGTAGCTTTGGGAATGCTTACCCAGCTATTAGGTGCCTGGAAACGTCCTGTGGCATACTTTTCTAAACAACTGGATCAAGTTTCAAAGGGATGGCCAGCCTGTTTGAGGGCGGTCGCAGCTACTGCTCTTGTGCTTGGGGAAGCTGAAAAACTGACACTGGGAGGAACTGTGCAAGTGTATGTTCCCCATATGGTCCGAGCCTTGCTGGACACTAAGGGTGGTCTTTGGCTCACACAGGCTCGGGTTGCTCGGTACCAGGCGAAGCTGTTAGAGAATCCTGAAGTCACCCTGCAGATCTGTCCCTCCCTTAATCCAGCTACACTGCTACCAGAGACAGAAAAGCAGGAACATGACTGTTTAGAAATCATAGATGTTCAGTATTCTAGTCGCCCAGATCTAAAAGATCAGCCACTCCCAAATGCTGATTTGGAATGGTATACAGATGGAAGTAGTACTGTGGTGGATGGGCAAAGGAGGGCTGGTTATGCTATTGTGTCTCTTCATGATACCGTGGAAGCTGAGAGTTTACCGGTGGGAACATCTGCCCAGCTTGCTGAACTAGTGGCCCTGACTCGGGCACTTGAGCTGGCAAAAGACAAACGGGTTAATATCTTTACTGGTTCAAAGTATGCTTTTGGGGTATTGCATGCTCACGCTGGATTGTGGAAGCAAAGGGGAATGGTAACAGCCCAAGGCTCTCCGGTCAAGCATGGGTCTCAAATTCTCCGGCTTTTAGAAGCAGTACAACTCCCCTCAGCAGTAGCAGTGGTGCATTGCAAAGCCCATCAAAGGGAAGATCAAGATGTAACCAAGGGCAATGCCAGAGCAGACAGAAACCTGGCTGACAGTCTCGGTCTCCAGGAAAAGGAGGGATGGCTTTATTCCACAGAGGGAAAAATCCTCCTGCCCAAGGGCTTGATTCAACCGGTGTTGCAGGAACTGCATCAAACCACACACGCAGGCAGAGAGGCTCTTACCCAGCTCATGAATAAATATTTTCTAACCTCTGGACTTAAACCCCTAGCATCACAGCTATAAGCTGAATGTTTAATCTGCCAAAAGAATAACCCTCGACCAGGAGTAGCAGTGCCACCAGCCACCCTGGAACCTACCCCAGGCCCAGGATTGGTGTGGCAAATAGACTTTACTGAGTTTCCCAGGACCCAAGGGTACAGGTACCTCCTCGTCTTAGTGGATCGATTCAGCGGATGGCTTGAAGCCTTCCCATGTCACAACAACACTGCCAAAACAGTGGCTCTTAAGTTTGTCAAGGAAATCATTCCTCGCTTCGGCCTTCCCCAGTGGATGGAATCTGATAATGGAACACACTTCACATCTCAAATTGTTCAAAAGGTATCAAGTGCTCTGCAAATCCCCTGGAAACTCCACACACCCTGGCGACCACAAGCCAGTGGAGTAGTTGAACGCACAAATCAGACACTCAAGCGACACCTCTCCAAGGTCTGTCAGGAGGCCTCTCTTAAGTGGCCTGATGCCTTGCCCCTTGTGTTACTTCACATTCGTGCTCTCCCTAAGGGTAGGATAGGGCTTAGTCCCTTCGAGATTATGTTTGGAAGAGCATGGCCTATGAATGGTACCCCAGTTCTGGCAGGGGAATGGGAAGTGGGGTGTGGTTTCTTGTCTCAGTACATGTGCTCTCTGTCTGCTGTTCTTTCTTCTCTTCACAGGTACACCAAAGATTCACAGCCTCTTCTGCTGGATACTCCGGTCCACTCCCTGCAGCCTGGTGACTCCATTCTCGTGCGGACCTGGAAGGACGAGACTCTCCAAGAGAAGTGGAAGGGACCCCACACCGTCCTGCTTGTCACCCATACAGCGGCAAAGGTCGAAGGACACAAGAACTGGATTCATCACTCTCGACTGAAAGCAGTGCCCATTCCTAAACAGTGGACTGTCCAGCCTGCGGAGAAGACTGCTAACGACGATTTGGGACTTAAGCTGTTATTCAAAAGACAGTAAGGGTCACTGGGAATGCATTGTGATCTTTCTGAACAGTCACAGCATACTCCCCGCGAGAACCCTGAGCATTGGTTTTATTTTCTCACAGAAGGCCGACCTGGCCTATGTATTTGGTCTTGTTATTTTTTGACTTGTTTAGTGTCAACAATTCTTCTTATCTTCTGGGTATTTGGGTTGTGGTAATTACAATATGGGTTTAGGTTTAGGGTCTCTCACAGCATTTCTTTTTATCACAGAGGCAATTCTTCTGTTACCTACTGTTTCACCCACATCGCATGCAGGATGGGGAGCCATCCCTGCAGATATGGCTACCAACACATACGAGGCCCTAAAAATTGCCTTTGCCCGTGAGTTCAATCTTTCCAACTGTTGGATATGTGCCCAGACTCCCCATCGTTCAGCAGGATTGCCCTGGAGAGTAGTACCCCAAAATTGGTCAGACTTTTGTCAAAGGTGGATGATTACCAGCAGCAGCACCTCTGACAATTTAAGTTTGTGATCTAACTGTACTGCGGAAGCTCCTTATGGCCTACACAATGGCTCTTGGATTTCCCACTATAGGGGCACTTGTAAGCCCCAGCCTATTCATTTACGTTCTCCACCCACTGGTCTCATATGTTATCAGCAAGCCAGTACGAGTAAACATACCTGGTTTGCAGGCATTAGTAAGTGTAGATTTTATATTGGTCCTGGTATAAGTCTCACTATTCCTGTGCTGAATGCCACCAGTTGGCAAACCGGAGCTGCATTCTTTACTCTTTCCCCACAAGCCACCCTACGGGACTCACAAGGTAACAATGGAAAGGCTAGTTATGGTGAAGCCTTTTGGGTTTGTGGTACTAGTGCCTACAAATGGCTTCCTAATGATTGGCATGGTAGCTGTTACAAAGGCTATCTTGCTCCTCCCCTCCGCATTCTACCCAAGGCTCCCTCAGGTCGTCTCAGGTACTATCAGTCCTTGAGAGCTACCTTAGAACCCATTAGTGAAGGAGACAGGTTTGGGATGATAGCCCTCCCTTCCTATGGGGTGGGACGGCTAACCCAACTTTACAGAAGACTGTCTAAATTTCTCACCCAGTTTGCCAATGATACCCTAGCCATAGAGAAAAGCATAAGTTCTGAGCTATACCAGCTTCGACTGCTGGCTTTGCAGAACCGACAGGCCCTAGATTATGTGTTAGCCTCATGGGGCGGGGTATGTGCCCTTATTGGAGAAGAGTGTTGTACCTATGTCCCAGAGTTTTCACAGGACATTAACAAGCACATCTTGTCAGCTGAACGGGCCTTTAACCAGTGGAAGGCCCAGGAAGGGGAACCCACTATTTTGGATTCCCTTTGGGGTTGGATACCTGGTTTAGGGGAACTAGGGGATATAGGGGGAAGCATTGTTCGCATCTTGCTCGCAGGTGTGGTGATATGTTTTGTTCTTGTTCTTTTGCTCATTTGCTGTAAAGTGCTCATACGTAAGATTTGTACCTCCCATACCCCAGAAGTTCCCTTATACCCTCTCATTGATAATCCTGATTGCATGGAGCTTAATCGCATTTTGTCTTTAGAGTATGAGAAAACTCTGACAAAGGTTTGTTGAGTGTTTTCAAAGGAGGGATTGTTGGGGTCCACTAGGCATAGCTACCAGGTAACTCGGGAGAGTGGAAGGCCAAAGTGTCGATGAAACTCTTTTGCTCTGGGCCTACCTGAAACCCCAAACTCCATCTTGTGAGCTCTCACCTACTTCTGTGCTAACTGCTTACATGCTCTGAAGCAGGCTGAAGCAGAAATGTATTGGTCAGCGTTTCTAGCAGATGGCTGCAGTTTCACTCACACTAGCAGAAATAATAGAGATAAGGAGGAGGGAAAGGAGGGGTAGTTAGTTTGCAGATGTCTAACTCAAGGTCGCAAAGACTGGGAAAGTTTTCTCACAAGCTTATGTAGAGTTTATTGTAACAGTTGTCTGGAAGGGAGGGGTAAGGGGGAACAGCCAGACAAAGAGATGTATGGAAACAGTTTGGAGTATAAAAGGTAAA
>NW_020689152.1:4695-7015 GCF_002925995.2 Terrapene triunguis | reverse complement strand
TTAGCAGTCTTTCTTCTTGGGCAGACAGGCCATGGAGAGGAGCCCCCCATTTGCCTTCCTCCCCACCCTTAACTAGCATTTACATAAGGCGGGAATCCTTTGTTTCCCAAACTTGACCCCCCTTCCCTTCCAGTGGAAAGTTACAAGAAGTCCCAGGTAATGTTTAGTATCAGGTGACAAGACCACCTGACCTAGCAGTGTCACAGTTACATCCCTGGACACTTCCCAGCAAGGAGAGAGATTAGTATCCTCATGGTCTTGTTGTTCCTTCCTGACAGCCCATCACATCTGATGGCCTGTCCTCGGTGGGTGTCTTCCCAATACACACCCACTTGTATTGGTTACATAGTCCATATGGAACCAGACTGCTGGCACTAAACATTAAAAAGGTTGTAGAGCAGTTTTTAAACTAGGAGATGGGGGAAAGCCGACTGCTGCAGAGGAGCATGTGGATCGGACAGAGACTTCTCTTGGGGAGAGTCTAATGATAGAGAATCTCCAGGTTATAGTCAGGAGCAGAGGATGGAAGAGGATAATGTAAGGGCCAGATCAGATGATAAACATTCACATAAAGAATCGGACACATCAGAAAAGGGCAGACAAATAAATAGTGACAAGTTTTTAAAGTGCTTGTACACAAATGCTAGAAGTCTAAATAATAAGATGGGTGAACTAGAGTGCCTCGTGTTAAAGGAGGATATTGATATAATAGGCATCACAGAAACCTGGTGGACTGAGAGCAATCAATGGGACACAATCATTCTGGGGTACAAAATATATCGGAAGGACAGAACAGGTCATGCAGGGGGGGGGAGTGGCACTATATGTGAAAGAAAATGTAGAATCAAATGAAGTAAAAATCTTAAGTGAATCTACATGTTCCATAGAATCTCTATGGATAGAAATGTCATGCTCTAATAAGAATATAACATTAGGGATCTATTATAGACCACCTGACCAGGATAGTGATAGTGATGATGAAATGCTCAGGGAAATTAGAGAGGCTATCAAAATTAAGAACTCAATAATAGTGGAGGATTTCAATTATCCCCAGATTGACTGGGAACATTTCACTTCAGGACGAAATGCAGAGATAAAATTTCTCGATACTTTAAATGACTGCTTCATGGAGCAGCTGGTACGGGAACCCACAAGGGGAGAGGCAACTCTAGATTTAGTGCTGAGTGGGGCGCAGGAGCTGGTCCAAGAGGTAACTATAACAGGACTGCTTGGAAATAGTGACCATAATACAATAGCATTGAACATCCCTGTGGTGGGAAGAACATCTCAACAGCCCAACACTGTGGCATTTAATTTCAAAAGGGAGAACTATGCAAAAATGAGAGGGTTAGTTAAACAGAAATTAAAAGGTACAGTGACTAAAGTGACATCCCTGCAAGCTGCATGGGCGCTTTTTAAAGACACCATAATAGAGGCCCAACTTCAATGTATACCCCAAATTAAGAAACACAGTAAAAAAACTAAAAAAGAGCCACCATGGCTTAACAACCATGTAAAAGAAGCAGTGAGAGATAAAAAGACTTCCTTTAAAAAGTGGAAGTCAAATCCTAGTGAGGCAAATAGAAAGGAGCATAAACGCTGCCAAATTAAGTGCAAGAATGTAATAAGAAAAGCCAAAGAGGAGTTTGAAGAACGGCTAGCCAAAAACTCCAAAGGTAATAACAAAATGTTTTTTAAGTATATGAGAAGCAGGAAGCCTGCTAAACAACCAGTGGGGCCCCTTGATGATCGAGATACAAAAGGAGCGCTTAAAGACGATAAAGTCATTGCGGAGAAACTAAATGGATTCTTTGCTTCAGTCTTCACGGCTGAGGATGTTAGGGAGATTCCCAAACCTGAGCCGGCTTTTGTAGGTGACAAATCTGAGGAACTGTCACAGATTGAAGTGTCACTAGAGGAGGTTTTGGAATTAATTGATAAACTTAACATTAACAAGTCACCGGGACCAGATGGCATTCACCCAAGAGTTCTGAAAGAACTCAAATGTGAAGTTGGGGAACTATTAACTAAGGTTTGTAACCTGTCCTTTAAATCGGCTTCTGTACCCAATGACTGGAAGTTAGCTAATGTAACGCCAATATTTAAAAAGGGCTCTAGAGGTGATCCCGGCAATTACAGACCGGTAAGTCTAACGTCAGGGGAGTTTAAGTGGGAGTGAGTCTCATTGGAGGAGAAGGTATCTGTACTTGCGTCTGTCTTTGTAGTGCTTGTATGTGTAGAGCCCAGTAGGGGCAGTGTGCTGGGAGGGCTGCTGAGCCCAGAGCCTTGATTAGGGGGCGGGGCTTGGCTGATTAGGGGG
>NW_020689152.1:0-4685 GCF_002925995.2 Terrapene triunguis | reverse complement strand
CAGGAGCCTGTAAACAGGGCTGCTAACAGGGGAGTTTAAGTGGGAGTTTACAGGGGGAGGTGGAAGGGGAGGCAGGAGGGTTCGGTGGGGCGTGTGCTTTGCGTTCCCAGAAGCAGCAGGCAGAGACCATAGCTGCCATGAGCCAAGCAGCGGGGGACACTATGCAGATGATTGCATGCAGCAGCTGTGGTATGTACATGGTCCTCGCAGGGGAGCCTGAACAAAGGTATGTGTGCATGAAATGCCGCCTAATAGACCTGCTAGAGGAAAAGATTAGAGGGCTCCAGATGCAGGTAGATACTATGGTGGAGTTTAGAAGGGGATTCGAGCAGCTAATGGAGCAGAAGCTGGGTGTGGCAGAAGGGGAATGCTCAGGGGTGCAGGTGGAGGCACAGGCTATGGTCTGTGAGGGGGGAAGGTCAGGGGCAGAGCAAGATCAGTGGAAGCATGTGACTGTGAGGAGCAGGCCAAGGAAAAGGAGGGCTAGTGAGGGGGGAATAGAACTCAGGAACAGGTTTCAGTGTTTGGATAACGAGGAAGAGAGGCAGCAGGTGGTAACTGATGGTGGGAGGCAGAGGAAGAAGAGAAGAGCGGCTAGTCCAATAGAGAGAGGGCAGGAGTTGATGGAGACGGCACCAATACCGGGCCCCAGTAGGATAGAGGACGGCACTAGGGGGACTATAAGGGAAAATAGAGAGACACAAGAGGTACGACTACAGGGGACAGGGGATAGATTTGTACAGAGTACTGTCACCAGGCAAAGGCAGGTTTATGTGATTGGAGACTCCTTGCTGAGGAGGTTGGACAGGCCTGTGACCAGGGCAGACCCTGAAAACAGAAGGGTGTGCTGTCTGCCGGGCGCTAAGATAAGGGATGTGGACCTGCGGTTGAAAAGGATCCTAAAAGGAGCGGGTAAGAACCCTTTGATCATCCTTCACGTAGGAACAAATGACACAGCTAGGTTCTCGCTAGAGAGAATTAAGGGAGATTATGCCAGGCTGGGGAAGACACTTAAGGAAGTGGAGGCTCAGATTATCTTTAGTGGGATTCTGCCTGTTCCAAGAGAAGGACAGCAAAGGGCTGATAGAATTATGAGGATAAATAGCTGGCTAAGGGAGTGGTGCTATAAGGAGGGCTTTGGGATGTATGGCCACTGGGAGGCTTTCGGGGACAGACAGCTGTTCTCGCGGGATGGACTTCACCTGAGTAGGGAAGGGAATAGACTTCTGGGAGGGAGGCTGGCTCATCTCATCAAAAGGGCTTTAAACTAGGAACTTGGGGGAGACGGTTGGGAGATGTTCAGTTAATCTCCACGCCAGATTCCAACACTGAAAAGGAGTGTGAGGAGATAAGCACAGACATAGGTGGGGGTAGGGAATTGGACATAAGAAAGAGGGGGCAGATGGACAGCATGGGGTCCGTTCCAAATTGCATAACTAATGGGAGAAAGGATAGACAGCATACGGTAAGATGTTTATACACCAATGCGAGAAGCCTAGGTAACAAAATGGAGGAATTGGAGCTCCTGGTCCAAGAAATGAAACCTGATATCGTAGGAATAACCGAAACGTGGTGGAACGGTAATCATGACTGGAGTACAGGTATGGAAGGGTATGTGCTGTTTAGGAATGACCGGAAAAAAGGTAAAGGTGGGGGAGTGGCGTTATATGTCAATAATGAGATAAAATGTAAAGAAATAATAAGTGATGGGATGGATAAGACGGAGTCTGTATGGGCAATAATTACACTGCATAAAAGAACTACTAGAGCCTCCCCCGAGATAGTGCTGGGGGTGTGCTATAGACCGCCTGGATCTAGCCTGGAGGCGGACAAAGAACTACTTAATGTTTTTAGGGAAGTAAAAACTGATAAGAACTGTGTCATCATGGGGGATTTTAACTTCCCAGATATAGATTGGGTAACAAATGCTAGTAACAATAATAGGGCTCAGATGTTCTTAGACGTGCTAGCAGATGAATTCCTTCATCAAGTAGTAAGTGAACCGACGAGGGGGGATGCCATTTTAGATTTAGTGCTGGTCAGTAGTGAGGACCTCGTTGAAGAAATGGTTGTAGGGGACAACCTTGGCTCAAGTGACCATGAGCTAATTCAGTTTAAACTTAATGGAAGGATTAACAGAAATGATACAATAACTAAGGTTTACAATTTCAAAAAGGCCAACTTTAATAAATTAAGGCAACTACTTAGGGAAGTGGATTGGGCTAACATACTTAGGGATCTAAAGGCAGATGACGCCTGGGATTATTTCAAGCAGAAGTTGCATGAGATGTCTGAGGCCTGTATCCCGAGAAAGGGAAAACGATTAGTGGGCAGGAGATTTAGACCTAGCTGGATGAGCGGGAGTCTCAAAGGGGCGATTAAGAAAAAACAGAAAGCGTACAGAGAATGGAAGAAGGGAGGGATCAGCAAGGAAACCTACCTTAGTGAGTTTAGAGCATGTAGGGATGCGGTGAGAAAGGCCAAAAGCCGTGTAGAGTTGGACCTTGCGAGGGGAATTAAATCCAATAGTAAGAGGTTTTATAGCCATATAAATAGGAAGAAAACAAAGAAAGAGGAAGTGGGACCGCTGAAGAATGTGGATGGAGTGGAAATTAAGAATAATCTAGGCATGGCACAATATCTAAATGAATATTTTGCTTCGGTCTTTAATAAGGCTAATGAAGGGTTTAGGAATAGAGGGAGTAGGACAGAGGGGAATAGAGGAGGGGAGATAGACATTACAGTATCAGAGGTGGAAGCCAAACTTGACCAGCTAAACGGGACTAAATCGGGCGGACCGGATGATCTTCATCCTAGAATATTGAAGGAACTGGCGCGAGAAATTGCGAGCCCCTTGGCGACAATTTTTAATGAATCTGTAAACTCGGGGGTGGTACCGTTGGACTGGAGAATAGCTAATGTGGTTCCTATTTTCAAGAAGGGGAAAAAAAGTGACCCGGGTAACTACAGGCCTGTTAGTTTAACTTCTGTAGTATGTAAGGTCTTGGAAAATATTTTGAAGGAGAAAGTAGTTAAGGACCTTGAGGTGAATGGCAATTGGGACAGATTACAACATGGGTTTACGAAAGGCAGGTCGTGCCAAACCAACCTGATCTCCTTCTTTGAGAAAGTAACAGACCTTCTAGATAAAGGAAATGCGGTGGATCTAATATACCTCGATTTTAGTAAAGCGTTTGATACGGTTCCGCATGAGGAATTATTGGTTAAATTGGATAAGATGGGGATCGATAGGAAAATCCAGAGGTGGATAAGGAACTGGTTAAAGGGGAGACTGCAGCGGGTAGTACTGAAAGGTGAACTGTCAGATTGGAGGGAGGTCACCAGTGGGGTTCCTCAAGGTTCGGTTCTGGGTCCGATTTTATTTAATCTATTCGTTACTGACCTCGGAACCAAATGTAGGAGTGGGTTGATAAAGTTTGCGGATGACACAAAGTTGGGAGGCATTGCCAACTCTGAGAAGGATCGGGATATTCTGCAGGGAGACTTGGATGACCTTGTAAATTGGAGTATTAGTAATAAGATGAGATTTAATAGTGAGAAGTGTAAGGTGATGCATTTAGGGATGACTAATAAGAATTTCAGTTATAAGCTAGGGACGCATAGGTTAGAAGTGACTGAGGAGGAGAAGGACCTCGGAGTCCTGGTTGATCGCAGGATGACTATGAGTCGGCAATGCGACGTGGCTGTGAAAAAAGCTAATGCGATCTTGGGATGCATAAGGCGAGGTATTTCTAGTAGGGACAGGGAGGTGCTGCTTCCGTTATACAAGGCGCTGGTGAGACCTCATTTGGAGTACTGTGTGCAGTTCTGGTCTCCTATGTTTAAAAGGGATGAACTGAAACTGGAACGGGTACAGAGAAGGGCAACTAGGATGATCCGAGGAATGGAAAACCTTTCCTATGAAAGGAGACTCGAGGAGCTTGGTTTGTTTAGCCTAACCAAAAGAAGGCTGAGGGGGGATATGATTGCTCTCTTTAAATATATCAAGGGGATAAATACCAGGGAGGGAGAGGAATTATTTCAGCTCAGTGCTAATGTGGACACGAGAACGAATGGATATAAACTGGCCGTGGGGAAATTTAGGCTTGAAATTAGACGAAGGTTTCTAACCGTCAGAGGGGTGAAATTTTGGAACAGCCTTCCGAGGGAAACGGTGGGGGCGAAAGACCTCTCTGGCTTCAAGATTAAGCTAGATAAGTTTATGGAGGGAATGGTTTGATGGGATTACGTGATTCTAATCAATTAGGCAATAACGGCCATCGCTGGTAAAATGAGGGTCTGGCTAGAGAATCTTGCCTGTATGCTCGGGGTTCTGCTGATCGCCATATTTGGGGTCGGGAAGGAATTTTCCTCCAGGGTAGATTGGCAGTGGCCCTGGAGGTTTTTCGCCTTCCTCCGCAGCATAGGGCAGGGGTCTCAAGCTGGAAGATTCTCTGCGACTTGAAGTCTTTAGATCACGATCTGGAGACTTCAACAGCAGAGCTAAGGGAAAGTGGGGGGGTCAGCTTTTGTGGCCTGCATCATGCAGGGGGTCAGACTAGATGACCATATTGGTCCCTTCTGACCTTAAAGTCTATGAGTCTATGAGTCTATGAGTCAGTACCGGGCAAATTAGTTGAAACAATAGTTAAGAATAAAATTGTCAGACACATAGAAAAACATAA